>NW_021605100.1:111492-166498 GCF_004785775.1 Grammomys surdaster | reverse complement strand
TTTTTTTTTTTTTTTTTTTTTTTTTTTTTTTTTTTTTTTGCTATGAATCTATATAGCCATCTATCCTTTGGAAAGGGGAGTGCTACCTAGAGATATCAATCAAGCATGACGTATCAAGTTGTAACAAGACTAGCTAGACACTTTCCCTCATATTAAGTCTGAATGACAAAACCCACTAGAAACAGAAGTGTCTTAAAAAGTCAATTAACTAATTTTTAAAATGTAATTAAACATTTGAAGAAGTAGAGAACATCACACACATATATTGACATCAGCAGCCAGTGATTTGGTTGGAGAGAAGACCTAGCAGCTGTAGCTGTGATTACAACACAGGTACCAACTCTGGCCTTTACTTTCTTTACAGGTTCATTTACTCCTGAATGTCCAGACATCTCTGAGTCAGAAAGGATAGACTGTGCACCGGGCCAGGAGGTGACAGAGGTCAGCTATGGGGTCCTGTCTGGTAGCTTACTGGCTTTTATATCAAATACATGAGTGTGTTAGTTGGGAAGGGAGAAGTAGTGAAGTGATTATGGTTCTATAAATTTCTTGGCTTGATCATAAGTACAATAACAAGCTGTGCTACAGGAAGTACAGGAAACAGACTAGAAAATGAGGTGGAGTTGCAGTCAAGTTCCAAAGGTCAGAGTAGAAGGAAGTTCACAATCCTGGAGCCATCTCTAGGTGTGAGTTGACCTTAGAGAGGTTAAATGCTTGTGAACTAGCCTACTGGTCCTCTAGAAGTGAGCTATCAAGCAAGTGTGGATGACTAAGTCACTTGAACTTACGTTACTTCTTGTAAGAAGTGTCTCCTGGAGTTGAAAAACTAGCAAATGAGACCCCAATAAACACATGGGAAAGAATAGATCCCCTTGCCCCAGGGTGATGTTCACGAGAATATCAAATATTTGAACCTTGTCTTACTGTGACTCGTGTGACTTATACCAAAATAGTGGCATGTATTTAGATTTCATTTTGTGCCTTATATTCGGCATTCTATATCCAGCATTGTTATATTTTAGTAGGAATAAGAACTGTATTAAATTTTAGTTTTCAAGAGTTGATACTTTAGTATATTTCTTATTATAAAAAATAAAAAGCTTCTCTTCTAAGTAATACATTTTTTACATTTTTAATATGTGCTTTCTTTAAAGTTCTATTGTAAGTAAAGTTCTTTTTTGGGTGTTTTATATCTTATTTTTTATTGCAAATACAATTCTTTGCATTTTCTCACTGTTGTTTATTTTGATTATAATGATTTTTCTTACTAATCATTATTTTAAACGTCTTACCTTTAACTTAAATTATAATTACTTATTATATCATTGTTGGTCAGCTTAAACTTCCTATCATTTTTCAAAACACTTTTAGCAAACTTTTCCTTTGAGATATTGATTATAGTTATATTCTGGACAAATAAATGATCATTCTGCTTTGTCTTAATATTTATCATTCATCCATATGTTGTTGCACTTTGTAGTTCTTCTGGAAGCATTGACATAAAGCGATGATGTTTGGAGACCCTGTTTTTACATGGATTATTTTTTGAGGGGAAATAAAGGCATTTATTTATTCTGAAGTTTATTATCTGCTATTTTATTTTTTACTTATTCACTTTAAATCGTGTTCACTGTTCTCCTCCTGGTCATCCCCTTCCACAATCCTTCCTCCCTCCTCTTCCTTTTCTCTTTGGAGCAGGTGGGGGCTCCCTAGGTACCCCCCCCCCGACCCTGGCACTTCAAGTCCATGTGAGGCTAGCTCCCACTGAGGCCAGGCAAAGCTGCCCATCTAGAACATATCCCGTGTACAGGCACTAGCTTTTGGGATAGCACCTGCTCCAGTTGTTCCAGACTGACATGAAGACCAGGCACCACATCTGCTACATATGTGTGAGGAGGCCTAAGTCCAGCTCATGTATGTTCTTTGGTTGATGGTTCAGTCTCTGAGAGCCCCAAGGGTCCAGATTAATTGACTCTGTTGGTCTTGCTGTGGAGTTTCTATCCCACTCAGCATCCCACAGTTCTTCCTCCTATTCTTTCATATGAGTCCCCAGGCTCCATCCACAGTTTGGCTGTGGGTGTCTGCATGTGTCTGAGTCAGCTGCTGGTTGGAGACTCTCAGAGAACATTCATGCTAGGCTCCTGTCTGCAAGCATAACAGAATATTATTAATAATGTCAGGGACTGGTGCTTGCCCACAGGATGGGTCTCAAGCTGGACTGGTTACTGGTTTATTGGTTGACCATTCATTCCCTCAGTCTCTGCTCCATCCCCCATACCTGCATTTCTTATAAACAGAATAAAATTTGGGTTGAAAGGCTTGTGGGTGTGTTGGTGTTTCTATCGTTCCACTGGGGTTCCTTCTGCCTGGCTACAGGAGGTGACCTCTTCACGTTCCATATCCCCATGAGTCACAGCTAAGCTCACCTCCATTGATTCTTGTGTGTCTCCCTTAGCCTAGGTCTCTGTGTCATCCTGTCGATGCCCCTTACCTCCTCACCCCCATCAGTTGCAGATTTCCATTCATTTTCATGGTCATGTCTTCTGTTCTTACCCACACCTGATTCTGACCCCCCCACCATCATTCCCTTCTCCATCCCCTTGTCATCCAGTTCCCTCCCTCCATCTGCCTCGTATGACTATTTTATTCCCCCTTTTAAATGAGATTCAAGAATCCTTACTCGTGCCTTTCTTCTTGTTTAGCTTCTTTGGGTCTGTGGAGTGTACCATGAATATCCTGTATTTTATGGCTAAATATTCACTTATAAGTGAGTACATACCATGGATTTTATGAAAGCTTCTTTTTTTTCTCTAATGTGAGTCTCCATTCTTTCAGTGAAGGAATTTATAGTGTTCAGGAGAGGACCAAGTTCTAGTAGGACTGAAGCATTATTTTTTTTCTGTCGAATTGGTATTTAGGGTCAGAGTTTTCTTCTGACAGTTAGAAGGATTGTCCTGGTCAGCTCAGGCCTCCTGCCTGGCTCTGTACCTTGCTGCTTTGAGAGATGTGGAACTTCTTGTGATCATGTAGGCCTTACACTGGTTCTCATTTGGTCCCAAATCTAGGCTAGCAGCTTTCTCTGTGACATATATTGCTTATAGAATGCCTGGCCTGTCTGTGGAAGTTACCTCCATCATATCTGGTGTAATCACCCTGAGTCTACAGCTTCTCCTGAGACCACCATATGTTGTTTTAATTCACCTTTCTGTAGAGTCAGATTGGCCCCACTTTGATACCGTAACAACTACTGCCCTCTGAAGCCAGTGTAAGACGTGAGAAATGGCCTTTTATTTTACAATTGTTCCTGAGCCTTAACAGAGAGATATTTTATAAGTTTATTAATGTGAATTTACTTCTGGTTTCTGATTTTTAAATGGCTATTTTGTTCTTCCATACTGCTGTAGTTACAATAACCCCTGGAATAGGTCCTGTAAATTCTCAAAATCTTTCTTATCCTTAGTGTATGCATTGTATATATTGATGTAATTTTTAAAAAAATTATTCAATATTTAATCCATTTAAATATTATTTTTAAATAGAAAGTTTCTATTCAACTGTTATTAGTATAAATTTGAGGTTTATCTTTGAATATTGATTTTGCAATCAGAAATTTTCATAAATTTATTTATTAATTGTCCATTATATGCAGATTCATTTGGAATTTTGTAGTGTGATAATGTTCCTAATAAATAATGATAATTTGAAGTTATCAAAACTATGTATATTTCATTTCTTTTGCATCTCATGCACATACATAGACAATAAGGGTTTTTTTTCTCTTTGAAATCTCAGTAGATTTTGAAATCATCTTTCTAAAAGCCAATAATTCAGCCACAGTAGATTTTTAGAAAATTAAACTAAAGTCCACTTTTAATCTAAGCTTAAGAAATATTGTGGTAAAATAATAAATATAAAAACAATATTTCCTGATTTTGGAACAAGTTGTATACATTGTTAATAGAATTTAGGCATCTCTCAGAGACTTTGTTGCTGTAATGCTTGTCACACACAGAGATGTCCTAGATGATTTCCTGATCAGCCATCTATTCTTAAATTCCTTTTATCTGATTGTCAAATTTATGTGGGCGATGACTTAAGGACACAGTTTAGGGTTGTATGATATTATAGGGGAACAAAGCAAGGATCTCTGTTGGGAGTCAACACCAGTAGTTCAGACATGAGTTTAGAGCACCTGGACCAGGGAAGTGAGAACTGAGATGGAAAATAGGAGAAGCAATATGGAGAAGCAGTGTATGAAAGAGATGCAGAATTTGAAGCTGGTAATAATTGTCCCAAGATTTGACCTTTGGTTTCTGGGACTGAATCAGAATGTTAGAGCAGATTGTACACACAGAGATGATGTTTAACTGGGTACTGATTGTTCTTTACACAGGTCTGTAGACTTTGACATAGTTTACAGCAGTGAAACTGACCTTTGAGGCTTTGTATTTCTTGGTTTTAGAGGTAGTCAAGGTTCTCAGTGTCTTCCCCAGAAGCAGCGGGGACACCCAAAGTCCTTCTCTTGTAATAGCACATTTTTATTAAGTGAAAAGAACAAAGCAGGGACTGTTTCTTTAGTGTGTGGAGATAAATACGTATTTTTAAAGACTGTATAGTTATAATGCTACGATTTTCTAAATAAATAATTTAGTCATAAAAGTCATTCTGTCTTTTTAGAGCAATTGCACCAATTATGGCCATCTAAAACTCTTGGCAATAATACATGGAAATAAGCAAGGGTGTGCCATCATCTTAATCTTTATAGCAGAACCTATACCAGATGCATTTTTAAAAGAAAAATCAGACATTCTAGGGATGTACAGAATGAAATGGGGAAATCCTATTCCTATTTTCCTTTTACTTGTAAATTTCCTCCCTAAAATCATTGTAAGAGCTTAACATGTGTCTTTCTCTTAATCCTGCCTTGCCCATAGCTCTTCCTCAATGGCACAATAATTTTGTGGTTTTTCTTGTCTGCCACGCACCATTGCTTTTTCTGTCCAGAATATCACTCTGGTGCTCGCCTGTCTAACTCTCCCTTGTGCCTTAAGAACATACTTATCTTTCACCTATCTAGAATGCCTTCTTATCCCACCTAAATTACCAGCCTGGGAGAAATAATTGGTATGTGTGTTTTCCTTACTCTGGGAACACTCTACTGGACCCTTCAACTCAGCATGTCATCATTTCTTCTTCAATTCTCTTGATTTACAAATAATCAGTCAGTTTAGTAAGACATAAGCTAAGTCTTCTTTATCTGTGCTAACACTTTCTTATCTGGTAAGTGTAGAATGTGTGTTGTACTATACTGTATGACAACTGTATACTGTATGAATAAGTCGATGATAAAGATATGAATGAGTTTAATTATGACCCATCTCAAGTTTTCCCTGGGATAACATAGGTTGTAAATTACCAGGGAAGTGACTCTTTCTTTTATGCAATTGCTTCTCTGCTCTATTGTTACAGGATGCATGTCGTTGGCAGCGTAAATGCTGCTGGAAGCCAGTAGCAGATCCCAAAGTCCCTGCATGTTTCTTCCCTAAGAACTGGGGTTATGAAGTCACCAATGTCCCTACAAATGCTAGCACAGGTGAGCCCTGCTCTAATGTGGCCCCAGGAAGCCACTGTTTGTGGTTCAGCCATGGTAGCTGTGAAGTACAGGCTAACACTGTCTCTTGTTCTCGTTCCCTCACCTTAGGGTTAACTGCTCAGTTGAAGAAATTGCCATCTCCATCTCTTTTTGGAAATGATATTGCTGATGCCTTATTGACAGCAGAATACCAGACATCCAATCGTTTTCATTTTAAGGTCGGTGAGGGAGTTATCACTGGCTCCAATTCCTGAGATAGCCATTGCCCTAGCCTCTTCCTCTCTGTACTAAGCACAGTGCATGTACAGAAGGCTCCTCTGTTTCTTTCTGCAAGCATTGCTGGAGGAGATGGGCAAGGTTATTTTACTTGACATTTGGCACATGTTTAAGTGATTTCACCTCAGAAATCAAGATCTATAGGGCCAAGATTTGGAAGCAGTCTCATCTGTCACTGATACAAAAGCAATATTTTCCATCCATACATAGACAAGGAATGGTCTTACTTGGAATTGTATTCTCTATTTTTCTTCATGCAGATCACCGATTTTAATGAGATACGATATGAAGTCCCTTATGAAAACATCAACCTCATGAACGGGACTGCTGAGAAGTCCAGTTTGAGCTACGACATAGAGGTCACCAATAAGCCTTTTAGCATCCAAGTATTGCGGAAGAGCAACAAAAGAGTATTGTGAGCTACTCCACACTCCGCCTATCTTTGAATACAGAGACCTATCTAGTGCATCCTGATGTGCTCTGGGTGACTTGGAAATGGGTTTGAACTTCAGAAAAAAAAAATGTGTAACTACTTACCATGCCTAATGAACGAACAAAGGCAATCTGTTATGACTGTAAGGCTGTGTATGAAAGTATAGTGAATCCACTTACTAAGTTTCATTCATACATTTTTAGTTACTATGCACACATGCTTATGATTCTTGTATATTATAGGTTAGGGAATTTTGTTGTTTTGAATTATCATTCCTACTCAAGCACAAACTTTACTGTTTACCATTTCAAAGTATCATTAACTCAGAATGTTACCATTAAGCACCTAGCACCAATTTGAGTCTATGTCACAAATTGCATGGGTTAAAATATGAATACAAATGTCAGTAAAACCATCATTCAAACCCTGGTACTAGCAAGTCTCCAATCACCTATGCGCTCTAAGGCAGTACTCCTTACCACTTTTCCAGAGGGAGTTGTGCTAATAACCCTTAGCATCCACAGCAGTTCTTCCCCAGTCATAAAACTTTGATGATAGAGTTCTATCCTATGATGCTCCTCTAATTTCAAAGAATTGATGATACACACAATGGGAACACCTCTGGAGGTGGCATAAAAAGTTGGTGCTAAAATCTCAGGTCACTCAACTCTGAATGCATGTTGTGATGCAGGCATGGCTTTCTGCAGAGCCAGAGTGCATCTGTGCCACTTATTCTCTCCTCATTGTCCAGGTTGGACACTGGCATCGGGCCCCTCCAATTTGACCAGCAATACCTACAGCTCTCTTTCCGACTGCCCAGCTCTAACGTGTATGGACTTGGGGAGCATGTACATCAACAATACCTTCACAACATGAGCTGGTATACCTGGCCCATCTTCACCAGAGATACCACTCCCACAGAGGTGAGGTTATACCCACCCCGCTACTGTTCATAGCTCAAAGCCAGGAATGCTCACCTTCCATTTCTAAAGGCAGCTGACAAAATACAGCTATGTCTTATTTTTATCAATTTACATGAATTTATTTTGAGGAATACTTGTTATCGAGTTTAATAGTCTCACAAATTAGAAATATAGAATTTATCTTTCTTAGAAGATATAATTTAATGATTACAAAAGATAACTAAAATAATACTTGAAATACATCCAGGCCTCTTAGCACAAGCCCATAATCATGGTTATTACGGAGACTGAACAAGAGATTGCAACTTAGAGGCTGTCCTGGCCTACAGAGTAAGTTCAAGGCCAGCCTGGGCTAGTTAGTAAGAGCCTGTCTCAAAATAAAAACACAAAGAGGACTGAGGATGTTAGTACAAGAAAGTTTGTATTGCTTAGTGTTTGTGAGGTTCTGGATTCCATACCAGTGTCACAAAAAGAAGAAATACTTTTGTAAAATGATGCCTTCTGGCTTTAATAATTCAGAGAATTAATATTTAGAGAAGAATATCAATCTGGGGTCATCAGTGGAGTGTGTTGGTCCTCTTCAACTTTTCTTGTAGTATGTGTCAGAACATTTCAAAGACAGTAGTATTGGGTGTTCTTTAATTTTGTGTAACATTTTAAGCTGTCTTACTGTAATATATACTTTCTGAATAATATTCCACTAAATACATATACCGTATTGTGTTTCTCCATTTACTATGACAATGCCATTTTGGTACAAGATTCAATTAAATATTGAACATGTATGACTTTTTGTTTTGTTCTGTGAGTCACATTTCCTTGCTTATGAGAGACAGACCCTGTGTCAATCAAGCTGGCAGGGAACTCATTACGTAGCATAGGCTGTCCTAAAAGTAACTATCCTCTTGGCATTGTCTTCTGAATGCTTTAATTAAACGTGCATCCCATCATAATTTGCAGGATAAATATTCTAAGCACATAATCCTGTTACTTCTGTGTTTCCTTTCTTGTTGGCAGGGCATGATTAATCTGTATGGAGCACACACATTCTTCTTGTGCCTGGAAGATACCAGTGGGGCTTCTTTTGGAGTTTTTCTGATGAACAGCAATGCCATGGGTAGGGAACATATTTTTATCTTCTCTGGATAGAATTAGATTTAGATATGCTGTTTTTATTTTTAAGAATTCCCTTTTTCCCTGGAAATAGATTCTTTTCTCCAATAATACACCCCAAGCATAGTTTCCCCTCCTCCACTTCTCTTAGCACTCACCTCCGTGCCCCTTTCTCCCAGATACACTCACCCTCTATTTTCTCTTCAGTAAAGAACAGGCTTCCAAGAGAGAACAGCCAGAATTACTTTTATTGTGGGATCTTACTTAATAGTCACAGGTTGCATGGACACTGTTTCCCACTGAAACTGGAACCTGAGAACAATTTAACCTGTTTAGAAATCCAGCTCAGGCTTAGAAACACTTGACTGCAAACTACTTTATGGACTTCCTCTGATGGAATGTTTCTCTTAATGTTTTGTGGATAATAAGATTTCTTGGTGTGAACACTCCAGAGATAGCTGTAGACTCCTACGTGCACCATGCTGTCTGCCGGTAAGCAACAGGCTGTATTGGTACAATGAGTCTCATAGCACCTTCTTGTAGTCATCTTCCTGCAGCTTCTAAGTAATGATGTGCTATGATACATTATTTATTTAAAAAATATAACTCTGTATGTGTGTGCCTATGTGCATGCATGCGTGTTCAAGTGTATGTGTGCGTGTGTATGTGTGTGTATGAAGTGTGGTCAAATTCATCTAACAAGTTTCCCAGTTTTTTTCTGTTGGATTAAACCACGCATATATCATAGAAATTTACTTTAATGTAGCCAGAAATAATAAAATTTGCTCTTTTTTCCTCATAAGCAACATGAAACGAGATAAAATTCCACTTTTGATGGGTATCTTCTTGAAATTAACAGAGTTTAGACAAAACAAATGTATGTGATTCATTTTCCTTCAAAAATGAAACAGATGTTGGGACAACTCAGTTATTCATGTTTCAGAGAGATGTGCATTTCCAGAGGATTCTAATCATTTTTCTTAATCCTCCCAGAGGTCACACTTCAGCCTGCTCCTGCCATTACTTACCGCACAACTGGGGGCATTCTTGACTTTTATGTCTTCTTGGGAAACACACCAGAGCAAGTTGTTCAGGAGTACCTGGAGGTATGGCTCTGCCCTCCTTACTGTGGGGTTGTTGCTATTTTCTCATATATTTGTTTTAAGTTAACAAGACAAAAGTTAAAGCAGTAGTAGAAAAGATGGATGCAAGTGCTGAGCCTATAAGTATTTTATCTTTTTTTTTTCTTTAAGGAATTGACTGGATGTTTTCTGCATCACTGTAGGCACCACCCAGGAAGCCTTGAGAAATACAAAAGGAGGTTTAATTCTGCTTCCTATGCATTCCCATTATCCATTTCCTATTGTTCCTCTGGCTAAAATCAATCATTCCAAAGACCCAAGGCCACAAATCAGCAAAGTTCATTTAAGCAGAAAATAAATAAACAAACAAGAAGGAATTACATGAGACAAATCCTTCTTATATTTTATTCAAAATGCAGGATAGAAGGAAACTAGACAACTTTTAGTCTAATCTTACTTTAAAGAAGCATCCACAGACAAAGAATGGTGAAGTGACTCCTTCAAGGTGACATATAAGGCTATTAAAGATTCTTCTAAATCTCAATGAATCTAAAATAAAATAAAACAAAACATAGTCCCAGTTTATCATAACCAGAGGCATTTTGTATTAAAGGTAGCAGATGAAGTCCAAATAAACTTTACGGATTAAGTAGCATGGGAGAAAGCCTCTGATTAGGAGTACAGGGCCTCTTAGAAAAATGTGGGACATGTTTCTAGTCTTCTCACAGTGTTGACTTGAAGTACCTGGAATTTTTTAATACCTCAAGCACATAGTATTTCCTTTCTCATCATTCATGTGTCTCCTCAGTTCTTACTCTTTCACCACTATCAAACACCACCATCTGCAGCTTCAAGAGTTGTATTTATACAAGGTCTGGGAAGACAGGAATACTGTTTGCTTTGTGTCATAGTCTCAATGCCTATGGGAGAACTTATTATACTGCAAACACTGAGATATTATTGAATGAAGAAATATTACTGCTTTTTAAGTCTAGAGTTAATCCATACAGGAAACTCTGGTCTCTATTCTCAGTACCACTACTAAACAGCAAAACAAAACACCAACTGTGAGGGTTAGTGTTAATGATCAAGTTGACAGAACCTAGAATTATCTAGATGGGCCTGTGGACAGGCCTATAGAGAACTATTTGATTACATTAATTATATTCCAAGACCTATCTTGACAGCAGGTGAGGCTATTTCTTAGGCAGGTTATAAAATGGAGAGAGCAATGAAAACATTAGAAAGCATTCATTGCTTCCTCCACCTCTCCCACTCTGTCTCTCTCACCTGTGGATGCAATATGATGCTTCAACCTTCTGCTACTTTGACTTCCCTGCTATGATGAACTGTACCTTCAACAGGATAAAAACTCATCCTCCTTAAGTTGCTTTTAATGGGATATTTTATCAAAGTAATAAGAAAATAAATTATGACACTACCTTCCAACCAGCCAGAACAATGGCTGGTTTCCCCATCCTCCAATATTTATTAACTATTGGGAATTCAACCCACATTCTCTAGTGTTGCTAGGCAAACACTCAACCAACTGAACTATGTCTCCAGCCTGTTTCCTTTCCCAGAGGACAGTGGTTCTCAATCTTCCTAATCCTGTGATCTTTTAATATAATTCCTCATGCTGTGGTGACCATAAAATTATTTTATTGCTCCTTCGTAACTGCAATTTTGCTACTGTTGGGAATCATTAAGCAAACATCTGATACACGGAATGTCTAATATTCAACCCCACAAAGGGGGTACATCCTACACATTGAGATCTACTGCCATAGCATGACATTATTAGTCCAAAATATTCTGAAAATCCTATTTACTGATGTTGTGACTGTTGGGATACATTTAGATATTTTGAGTGATGAAAGACTTGAGCTTTGGAGTTTTGCAACAAGAGATTCCCTTTGTTTCTGAAAGTTTTAGACCTGAGGACTTTGCAGAAACAAAAAGAAATAAATGATTCAGATAGACTTGATGCTGCAATGTTCATTAGTGTTTGTTATAAAAGTTCAGTTGCTATTTTACCTGTCTTCCCAGGTTGTTGGTCGACCATTCTTGCCTTCCTATTGGAGTCTTGGTTTTCAGCTCAGCTGCAGGGATTATGGTGGCATTGATGGGCTGAGAGAGGTTGTACAGAGAACTCGTGATGCTGAGATCCCATATGTAAGCTGAAGCTTTTCTTATCGGGATTAGATACAATTTCGTTTCTTCCTTTCTCTTTGCATTCCATTCAATTAAGAAGAAAAAAGTAAGTAAAATGATAGAATGACAGAGGGACACACAGTGTCAGATCTTAACATACTGAGTTATTCATATACCCATGTAAATGGCATCATTCATAGAGCCAAAGGACTAGAATTTTAGTCCTATCTCTTCATATTCCCCATGCAATGTTAGGTTAGTTAGTATTGTGGGTTCTATCTTTTAAAAGTAAGAATTTTACACCTCATCTTGAGGAGTTTGGGGTGAGAAATACTTTACATAAGACATGTAATGCACTATCTCTGAGTACAGATACCATCAAGTTTAGTGTTGATTTTATGAGTGAAATCAACACGTGGTGATTTAGACAGAAAGAACTGAATATGTTAATGATTTGCAGTAAGCTAGTTTCACAGTGACCTTGCAAAACTCTTTCCAGATGAACTCTGCATCTCCATGGTTGCAAAGTATTTATGGTGTTCAAAGTTCTCCTGTAAATCAAAAGTTAACTCCAAGTGTCTAATGTCTAATAAACTCCTCACATGGTCAATGAAGTTGTCAGGATTCCTTCAGGACTAACTTCATGCTTCAGAACTCGTGCAGACATATATATGTGGTTAGCATTTGACACAGACTGAATGGGTGGAAATGACTAGATTGATCTCAGAGAACCCAGGATGGCAGATACAACCATCAGATTTTCCTGGGAGAAATATTCCCATCATATTGTAAGGGGAAAATATTTGTGTTTAATTTTACATTCTCCATGTATACTAGCTGAAAGTGCTCAATTCCAGGAAGAATTAGAACAACGTCTTATGTACTTATATTAGTCTAGAATGACATTCACAGTCATGGCTAGCACTTATTTATCACTCTTTTATGAATGAGAAAATATAAGCTCCCACTTTTCCAGGAGTGTACTACTAAGCAAGAAAGGACAATTTGTATTCATCAATCTTGTGACTCTATTTGTAGTGGTCTGTCTTCCTCTGTGTCTGCTGGTACTACCAGGTTAGGAACAAATGAACACTTCTTTCCTGATTGGGGGCTCCCTCTCTATGACTATGTGTGGCGCTTAAGACCTAATTGACCACTTTGGACCAGAACATCTATATTTGTCAGACTTTGGCACAGGCTCTCAAGAGATAGCTATATCAGGTTCCTGTCAGCATACACTTCTTGGCATCCACAATAGTGTCTGAATTTGGTGACTGTATATGGGATGGATCCCCAGGTGGGGCAATCTTTGGGTGACCTTTTTTTTTCAGTCTCTGCTCTATACTTTGTCTATTTATTTGATCCTGTGAGTATTTTGTCCCCCTTTCTAAGAGGGACTGAAGCACCCACACTGTGGTCTTCCTTCTTCTTGAGTTTCATATGGTCTGTGAATTGTATCTCAGGTATTCCAAGCTTTTGGGCTAATATCCACTTATCAGTGAGTGCATACTATGTGTGTTCTTTTGTGACTGGGTTACCTCACTCAGGATGATATTTTCAAGTTACATCCATTTGCCTGCAAATTTCAAGACATTGTTTTTAATAGCTGACTAGTATTCCATTGTACAAATGTACCACATTTTCTGTATCCATTCCTCTGTTGAAGGACATGTGGGTTCTTTCCAGCTTCTGGCTATTATATATAAAGTTGCTATGAACATAGTAGAGCATATGTCCTTGTTATATGTTGGAGAATCTTTTGGGCATATGCCCAGGAGTGGTGTAGCTGGATCCTCAGATAATACTGTGTCCAGTTTTCTGAGGAACCGCCAGACCGATTTCCAGAGTGGTTGTACCAGTTTGCAATCTCACCAACAATGGAGGAGTGTTCCTCTTTCTCCACATCCAGCATCTGCTGTCACCTGAATTTTTGATCTTAGCCATTCTAATTGGTGTGAGGTGAAATCTCAGGGTTGTTTTGATTTGCATTTCCCAGATGACTAAGGATGTTGAACATCTCTTTAGGTGCTTCTCAGCCATTTTGTATTCCTCAGTTCAGAATTCTTTGTTTAGTTATGTATCCCATTTTTAATAGGTTTATTTGGTTCTCTAGAATCTATCTTCTTGAGTTCTTTGTATATATCGAATATTAGCCCTCTAGTGGATGTAGGGTTGGTAAAGATCTTTTCCCAATCTGTTGGTTGCCGTTTTGTCCTGTTGACAGTGTCCTTTGGCTTACAGAAGCTTTGCAATTTTATGAGATCTCATTCGTCAATTCTTGATCTTAGAGCACAAGCCATTGGTGTTCTCTTCAGGAAATTTCCCCCTGTGCCCATGAGTTCAAGGCCCTTCCCCAATTTCTCTTCTATTAGTTTCAGTGTACTTAATTTTATGTGGAGAGATTATTAATTTCTAGAATCCAGACAAGCTTGGAAAATCCCAGGACAATGAAACCATGTGGCTTCTCTTTTAATGATTAGGAATCAGAGTTGAAACCTCTCCAATTAACAAAGTAATATTTCCTGAGTTCTCACTGCCCAGAACTATCTTTCAGGATGTGCAATACTCAGACATAGACTACATGAATGGAAGTAAAGATTTCACTACTGATGACCAGGCTTACCCCAGGCTCTCAGAGTTTGCTAAGGAGCTACATGATAATGGACAGAAATATGTAATTATTCTGGTATGTTCAAACAATTAACTTGGTGCCTTATTTTTTCCTCTCAAGTTGCAAAAGACACTTAACAGAGCAATAGTTATATTCTTCTTATTTATTAGAATCCTGGCATCAACAATGATCTTAACTATGAGACCTACAAGAATGGAAGCAAGAACAGAGTGTGGATCATGAGTTCCAGTGGTTTTGCTGTTGGGAAGGTAATTTCTCAAGAAGATCAGTGTATACAACAATTTGAGTAAAAGTTTACTTTTTATATGAAGAGAGGTGATAGGCAAGTAGTCATATTGCTACTTTTATTACTTTGGTAGTTTTTTCTATTTTAAATTAATAGATATGATGATAAAGTTCTTAAAATTCTAAGGGACATTAAAAACTAGCCCCAGAGTCACTAATATTTCAGATAATAGAGAAGAAAGAGACCATTAGTAGAAAATTACTTTGAGAAGGATTTCCTCTCAATTTCTCTTCTCTGAGATGTTAAATCCAATTTCAGTCTATAGCAAGAATTCATGATGAATTCAATTAATATACTTCTTATTTTATTCAAGACTCATAGCTCTGCCCAGGCTTGACTCTATAGTGTCAGCTTCAGACACTGGGTAAACTACCAAAAAACTAATTTTTAGGACAGAGGTACTTGTAAGACTGTGTACTTTCAAATGAATCATGTAACTAGCCTTCTATTCCAATTACACATAAGGTTAATCCAGATGACTGAGTTATGTGGAATTTATAAAACTTGGTACTTAATCTCTGAAATTTATGTCGTTTTGTAGTAGTTACAGTTCATGGATTGTTTACTTTGTAAAACTATCATTTGTGGTTTGTAAATTGCCCTTCACTCAGCTCACTTAGCTTTGCTCATTGACTTTGTTCACTCTAATTAGTTTTCCTTGTTGCTTTTATTCTCTATGAAGCTATGCAAAGTTCTTCCTCCAAACCAAGCCTCCTCTTTCACTGTTTATTTTATGGCTATGAATCTCTAAACCACCCCAATAGACCAATTTTAATGTATTAGTAAATATCATGACTATAGTCAAATAAAAATTGTGCTTATCTAAAATTCATCCCCACTGGGTGAGCCATTTTAGTAGAGTACAGTATTTTCATAACTAAGATAATTAATTAGATGACTCATTCCATTGACCAGTGAATAAGAATAATCATTTGTACTAAAACACTTGCAAAGGTAATAGCAGTAGAGGCAAGACGGGGATTGTTGCAAATGGATTGTTAGAACATGTTGGCTTTCTCTCAGTTTATGATGCTCTTCGGCATTCTGTTTCACAACCACTTATTTCCTGGGATGTGAAAATTGCCTCTAGTTATTATTTCGTACCCATCAACTAAAATAAAATTGAAAGCACAACATATTTTAAAAGGGAATTGTAAACTTGTATCTTCTGTATTAAGAATTATTTGCATTTTATAATGACTCTCATTAAAGCTGTTAGATCTCAAAATAAAATAATTATATATGAATATGGAAAATAGACTTGTAAGGAAGAGAGGGGGTTGATAGGGACAGGAAGGAGATGAGTGAGGGAGGAGTCACAAGTGATGAGAATGCTTTTTTTACATGAATGAAAATGTTAAGAAATACAGTTTGAAAAAGAATTCCTTACACCTTAATAAATATAATCATTAAATGATATGAGTATAATATCATCCCAAATTCCAAATCTATAAGTGTATTGAGAAAATTAGCAAGATTGTTGTACTACTGTTTATATTCCAGTAAGTCAAAATTTTAATAATTTGTCTATGTACATACTTTTTGCAATTTGTGGATCATAAAGCCACTGTTTGACAGATGCAGACAAAAATAGAGATAGAGTTAAAGACTTTTGATAGGAGTAAGGGTAGATTTATTCAAGCATTATAAAATGTTTACACACCAAAATCAACATACTATTTATAATGGACTAAAAACAGGTTTATATAATTTTAAGTTAGCAATATATTAAACATAGTTAGTCACCCTCTTGAACTATTTAATATTTGGACTTTCTAGAATGTTAATTTTTAAAAATTTATTATTTGAGAATTTTTATATGAGTAAATGACTGTATGTACATTATACTCCACCTCCTTCTCCAACCTCCAACACTTCCCATGTCCTTCCTTACTTCTCAAATCTATGGCATCTTCTTTAAATATTTTTATTACCTATGTATCCATATACAATTATAATACAACCTGCTGAGTTCAGTTGGTATTGACTTGGTGTTTTTCTAATGTTTAACGATGACCTCTTTGGATTGGATAATCTATTAAAGGGTCATCATGGTGGAAGACCGATTCTTCCTTTCCCATCAAACATTGATTAATTGTCATAACTCTTCATCTAGGAGTGGGGCTTTATGAAGTTGCTCTATATTCATATGTCAATTATTGTTTCCATTGCTCCAGTCTTGTTTAGGTAGCTGTATTGTTTGGACTTCATGGGGGTAGCTTCCTAGTCACATACAGAAGACATTATCTCACATCTTGTAACTGGACTAACACACTGAAAGTTTACATTTTTAAATAGAAAGGGATGGATGGTAGATTTTCAGTTAACCAGTTGGCCTTTCATTTTTTTTTCCTCCTTTGGATCCTTGCATGTATTTTACTGATTGGAGTTTGCTGGCAGAATGACAAATCTGACTCTAAATTATAAGCAGTATGAGGTTTCTGGTAAAAGAAATAGTGGTGTCTAATCAGTGACCAAATGGAACCATCACATATACTGCCACTGCTTTGCTCTTTGTTCTACAGGGTTATGCAGGAGAGTCAGTCTTTCCTGACTTTACGAATCCAGCCTCTATTTCATGGTGGACCCAGCAGGTTACTGAATTTTACAAAAGTCTGGAGTTTGACGGTGTGTGGATTGTAAGTTATCATTCCAGATGCAAACACCCACTGGAAGTGGACATGCCAACATTTCATATGGAGGTTGACCCTGATCCATAATAGTATGATTCTTTTACTCCATGCCAAGTATATACCTGGAAAATTAGGCTCCTAAAACACCATGTTCTTATTCTATGTTTGCTACCTGCTGGTTGTTTCATTTGATAAAGTCCTTTGCTTTTTCAAAGAATTCCATTTTTCTTTATTAACTCATTTTAAACTTAAAAATATAGCTTCATTAAAAGTGACAATGGTATTTATAACATTACTTCATAAAGATGTAATACTAGGGGCTTTGTGGTTTTTATTGTGAAAATAAAACACATTCCTGTGGAATATAAGACAAAGAAAGTAAAAAGAGAAAAATATTATCCTGTCCTTTGTTTTTAGAATACATGCAAGCAGCAACATCAGCAATAAAATCTTTGTAGTTTATAAGGCAAAGATCAGCCCTTGAAATTATTTATCTTAATTAGTAGATTAAATAAACTTACAAAAGTTAAAACATGTTCAATGTCATTTGGAACTGTACAATAACTTCAATACAATTTAACCTAAGTTACTTATTTTTATAAAAATGAAACAGAGGCCAAGGAAAACTGCAGAGGTTATTTAAAATCCTGAAAGCAGCTAAGAGGAGATCCGAATATCCTGATTTCTAGTTATAAGCACTTCCTGTCCAGCTTGCTTTATATTAATGTATTTTCCATATTGTGTGTTTTGTCTCTGAAGGAAATGGATGAACTAGCTACACTTTCGCAGGTCTCCAACGATAACAAGTGCGAGTCAAACAACTTGAACTCTCCTCCCTTCACTCCCAGTAAGTTCTGTTGGCTCTCAGTGCAGAAACTGGACACACTGAAGTGACTTCAGTGACACTCAGCCTGGCCAGGAGCAGTTAGTTTCCCAATCCAATGAGTCTCCAGACATCTGAATTGCTCTCTCACTAAAATCTACATGGTACCCATTGGCCTCAGATCTCTTTTCACATCAAAGGGCAACTTGTGGTTAAAGAATTCATCTGAACCCCCACCCTTTCTTCTCTCTCAGTGGCTCTTCCACACAAGAGTTCTAATTTTTTTTATCCAGATTACTGCATCTGAAGCTCTCAGGCGACTGTGTTTTGGGTTGTGTGAGAAATTTTAAACACTAAGACACAAACTACATATTTAAAATTCATATTCCCTCTTTCTTTCTCTTTCCCTCTATCCCTCTGTCTCTCCCCACTTCTCCCTCCTCCTATTCTTTTTTATTAGCCATAGTTTAAATCACATTTAAAGGAGATTGGCATTAAAGTGACTTGATTTTTTTAATCTTATGTGAATTTTATAATACTCCACGATAAGACTTCATTGAATTAAAGTAAATCTGTAATTTTTCTTTCCTTTTTCCCCTTTTCCTTTCTCTTTTTCTTTTCTCATTAGTAATATGGATTAAACAGCAATTGTTCTTTCAATGTCTCATTTATTGGTCATATTTCAAGTCAAGACTGGTTTTCTTGTCTCCTGGAAAATGTGTGTTTACATGGGACTAAGGTAGCGTGTTAGTTAACTTTTTTTATTTCTGTGGCAAGCTTCCTGGCAAAGACGGTTTCAGGAGTGAAGGGTTTATTCTGGCTAACAGGTAAGAAGAATATAGTGTATCATGGTAGCTGTTCCCATTGTAGCCACTGTAGGAAGGCAGAGAGAGAGAGAGAGAAAGAGAGAGAGAGAGAGAGAGAGAGAAAGAGAGAGAGAGAGAGAGAGAGAGAGAGAGAGAGGAATGCTGTACTCAGCAAGCTTCCAGGTACTCAACTACCCACCCTCAGGTCTGCATTTTCAGTTCAACCTCCCTGGAAGCATCCTCACTCACAAACCTGTGTGTCTCCTACATCTTGGATTCTAAATCCAGTCAAGTCTGTAGCCATACTACCCTGAATGCACTGGATCTGATCTACATCCAGTCAAGTGATGGTTGAAGAGCAACCATCACTGACAGACAGCATAGAATCGTCTATGGTATGAGAAGAGGGAACCCCTACAGTCTCAGTGGATTGACTCTATGATGGTGTGCATTTTGCTCAAGTCATCTTTTAGTGAGGTGTGGTGGCCCCAATCCAAGCTGAGGATCAAAGATCTTGTTTCTTGCATTGTCTCATTCTCCCCTGAGGAAAGCTTTCAGTTCTAGCTTCATGTGTGAAAGGGGGGAAGGCAAAGAGGATCTGATCAGATGGAGTAAGTTTTTTATCTTGCCCATATTTCTTTGCCAGAATCTTGCCTCATAGGCACACATTAACTTCTAAAGAAGTTAATCTTGGTAAAAAGGTCTTGAGCATCAAGAATACTATGAAGCAGATGATCAACAGTCTCTAACAATGTTCTTCTGTTTCTCCAGTCTTTACATAGCCTTGAAACTAAGGTTTAGTTGCTTCTCAGCCCCCTTTGGTTACTGAAGGAGTGCTGATTGTGTGTGTGCGTGCGTGTGTGTGTGTGTGAGAGAGAGAGAGAGAGAGAGAGAGAGAGGAGAAAGGAGAGAGAGAGAGAGAGAGAGAGAGAGAGAGAGAGAGAGAGAGAGAGTTTAAACCACTTAAATGTTTGCAAAGTCTTCTCCATGCTTACCTAACAATTTCATTCTTCTCTGCTTGGTCTGGGTCTCCTACCTCTTTTATTTCCATTCTAGAGCTCTCAGTATTATTCTTGGTAAGTATTTTGGTTTTGTTTTTCTCTATAAAGCCCCACCGAATCACTGTGTGCTTGCTCAGACACACACTTCATTCTGTTCCCTTAGTCATTTGTCATTCATGTGGGACTAGTCACATTCTCTCCTAACTGAGCCACCTCTAATGATTTTACGACCACACACTACATGTTAGCATGACAATGATACAGATGTGACTACCTCTGACCTTAGGAAAATTTTAGTATTCTGCCCACAATTAACATAGTCATGACTCTCACAATCTGCAAGAAATAGAACTTCCTCTACAGCTTATCATCCAGTTAAATTTCCTGCTCCAAATCTTTTTTCAACATGGCTGTTGGGAAAGTTTTAATCTTAATTTGTTCCTTGTTACACCTCTTCCTGGAGTTATACTTCCTAGTAAGGATCTACACAGGGGTAAGATATCAGGTATGCATGCACAGAGAGGAAAAAATGAGTTTATAAAACATGAGACATTTCAGCTTTAAAAAAAGAAAAGTCACACTGTGGATTCTCAAAATTGGGCTTTGTGTGCCCAATCATGAAAATATCTAATGTCACATGACTCCTATCATTTTTAAAAAACTATGGTATAAAAGTGAATATGTCCCTATGCACATCACTCATCCTTTAACATTGTGCATGCAGTTCTCTTAGGTTAAGTATGTGCAGTTAGATAGTAGGTGCTTCGTATTTATTCTCAGATCAATTACCCAGTGCTTCTAGAAGGTTACTCAGATACTTCCACTTACCACCATCCTTTGTGAGTACCAGGGAATCATAGCTGGTTCAATGTAGACCTGATAGAGGAATAGCAAAGAATAACATTTAAAATATGCAAAGGGCTTTGTCAGGGGATTGGTAAAGGTATAATAATGAGGAAAAGGATTAGACGTCTACAGTTGTTTGATGGGAGAATTACCCTGATTGCTGTGTGTTTTCTCTAGGTGTCCTGGATGGCTCTCTGTTGGTAGGAACCCTCTGCATGGACACAGAGTTTTACTCAGGCCTTCACTATGATATCCATAGCCTGTATGGCTACACCATGGCAAGAGCCACAAACGTGTAAGGTTTTGGTTGTCTGTCTAGTTCTAGATTTGGGGAGGTGGTAGGCCGAATGTGGGAGATAGCAAGTAGATGGCATTCTCATGCATAAATATGTTGCTCAAATATTTGTAAGTATAAGAATACAGAAATTGGCATATAGTAGTACTTAAGGTGCATAACATTTGATTTTCTGTGTAAGTTTAATTTTGATTTGTTTATGATTAACGTAAACTGTCATCTCAATGATACTCATGGACAATAAAATGTAAGGCAATTGAAGGCCTCAATGGAAAAAGAGCCATGGTCCCTTTACTGAATGTATGAGGGCCACCACAGAGTTTAGCGAAACAAAACAAAACAAAACAAAACAAAACAAAACAAAACAAAACTAAACTAAACTAAACTAAAAACCCAAAAACCAACCAATCAACCAACCAAACAAACAAAAAAACAAGATGCTAAGTTAAATTTTCATGGAATATACTTTTGCTAAAAAATATTTATTTTTTAAAAAATTCAAGTTTAATTGCATGTCTTACTTTCATCTGACAATATGGTATAACTCAGCCTTCTCCCTTATCTCTTTACTTCTGGATCCTGCCTTTTCAATTCTCTTCTGTGTGTACATATATACACACACACAGACACCCACACACATGTACACTCACACACAAATACTCACACACACACACATACACTTTCACACTCATATACACACATATACACACATACTCACACATACACTCACACACACACATACACACACTCATACACTCACTTACACACACACACACACACATACACACACACAAATACTTTCCACAACCACCAGTACCATGTATTCTAAGGAAACAGACTTGTAAGATAAAACATCTCATCTTTTTTCCACCTTGTGACAAAGGTTTTAGTGATGGATTTTGTGAGTAGAGAATCGGCTTGCCCTTCACTCCACTCACCTCCTTTCATAGATGATAGGAAAATACAATTATACTTGAGAGAGGAAAATTTGGGACTTAACTGAAGACTTTAAATCTTAGATTTGCAGCAGAGATGGGGGCTAACATATCATGAATAGCTGTTGAGAACCTTCTGGGTGTTTAGGAAAAGGCTAGTCTGAGTCTTCCTGGGCTGTTTTCTTCCATTCTGGGGTGAACACCATGGCAGTAGGAGGGCAAGGGACTTTTCTGGACACACCTTCATTTTTTCCTCATTCGACTTTTCTGTATGTCCCGACCACTCAAACTATGGTCCTTTAGTCCTTGAGAGAAGTCTCTCCATAGTATCCTGTACTCACTGTAGCTGTGCCTTCTTGTCTGCATGTTCATTAGTATACGTGGATTTTTTTTACATCTTTTTATCTGCTTTTCTACTGATAAACCATAGTAACTATCCTTGAACTTCTGTCTTTCCACTCTAGGCCAACATATAGGTCATTTATTGCTTACCATGGATGATACTGTAATTTGTTGATTTAAAAAATGTATATATCTACTTGTGCCTCACCTTGATTTTCTGAACACAAACATCCAAAACTGGAGTTGTGGAAATGACTCAGTGGTTAAGAAAGCACACTGCCCTTGCAGAGGACTGTGGTTCATGCAGTCATGTTAAAAATAACTCATAATTACCTGTAACTTAAATTCTAGGGATCCTGGCCTCTAGGGACAATTACATTCACACACATGTGCAAGAAAACACATGAGAGAGAGAGAGAGAGAGAGAGAGAGAGAGAGAGAGAGAGAGAGGAGAGGGAAGGGAAGGAGGGAGGGAGGGAGGGAGGGAGGGAGAGAGAGAGAGAGAGAGAAGACACAGAGACAGTGAGACAGAGACAGATAGACATGCACAGACACACTCATGTAATGTATATGTGTATGTATATGATGTACGTGTATATGTATATGAGGTATGTGTATGTGTATATGTATGTGTATATATCCTTAAGTATCTTCTAGCCTGCTCCCTTTCCAGTGTCTCATGGTGTAGTAAGTGCCAATCACATAGCACTGCTTAATTTTCCTAACTAACCACCACACTCTGTCTGATCATTTTAAATTCTGTGTCTCAGTGAATATCAATGCCATTGTTCACTAGCAGACTCTCAAATGACAACTTTCACATCATCGTTAATATTTTTTCCTGAAAACTTAGAAATCAGCCTTTGATCATTTTGTTTCTGCTTTTGAAATTTTACTATTATCACCTCTTACTCTTTCACAATCACCTTTCACTTAAAGTCCTCACCATCTTCTCATTAATGCCTATTCATTTACCTCCCTCTCTGGCTTTAAACTATCTCTAAATAATCTATTCTCTACCAATTCAAAGTAGGGTTCAGGGGCAGGCGACATCAGCATCAGCATCTCCTGGAAAGATATAAAGTTTAGCATCCTGAGCCTCAAACTGAACACTGGGAACGGAAACGAACTTTTCCCAACATCTCAAAATATATATGCTTTTCCTGTTAGATGCTTGTGTTTGACAGTGAGGGTTGAGACAGAGAGTGACTAAGTCACATGTGTCAGGGAATGTTGAGAAGGAAGAGTTCAGGTTGCTTCACTGCCAGAGTTTCAATGTGATAAAAGTGCTATAAAAGCATAATTGGTTTGGTTAATGTATTCTAGAATATCCTAAAGGCTGTGGTTAATCGTTTAAAGGTAATTATGACTCAGTAAGACCAAAGTGTCTTTCTGACATCCCTGGTCTTGGAAGAACAGGTTAAATTTCTAGAAAACAGTAGAGATAAATGAATCTTGGCCTCTGAGCATGAGGGAGTGTTGGAATTAAAAAGTAAATGTTTGAGCCAACCCCAGTTACTTCCTCACTCCTGAATATTGCCACCCCAAGTCAAAACTTTTCATTCAGTGAGGCCAGTACAGGAGAACTGGAGGCATAGATCCACTGAAGGCTTAACTCAGCCTTAATTGGAAGAATAGTTTAGGAACAGTTGGCAGTGGGCTAGACTGAATGAAATTTATCTCTCTCTGGAATGAAAAAAGGCAGGTTTTCTCAGAGCTTAAGAAATGATCACTAAAAGGACAGACACAGGCAGGGGAGGAAGAGAAATAGAAATATCTCTGAAACAATTTTTTTTCTAAGATGCATGTTCTCTAATCTCGGCTGCATAAAGGCCTTCTTTGGCCTGTAACTTTTCAGCTTCATGTCCAATCCTGTTTCAGTTTCACTTTGTGTCAGCTGAACCCATCTTCCGCTTAATGATGTTTTATGATGCAATAAAGATAATGAAAGTAAAATGTCATGTAGTCTCCACCAAGACACAACCTGAACCTGAACCAGGGTTATTACGTGAAGCAGGATTATAAACCAGGCCACAAACGCCTGAATGAAATGGTGCAAGAAACAAAGCAAAACAAAAAAACTCAAAACCCTGTGGTTACAGAAGATGTGACCACAATCTAACTTACTGTGGCATATGACATATATTGTCCCCCAAAAGAGCCAGAACAAAATCAGATCCAACAAGATGTAGAATTCATTAAAAACAACAACAACAACAAAACAAAAACCCAAAACAAAACCAAAGCCAAAACAAACAACAAACCTGTAACCAGAAGTACAGGAACCAAGAAAATTTTCTTTGCAGGCTGGAACTGATCCATGTTATCTTATACAAGATAGTAAGCCTCACACAGAAGTGAGAAAAAACTCTAAAAAATAGCAAACTTCTTAGCAAATCTAGTTTTCAATATTTGTATTTGTTGTTTTCCATTTGGTTGAAAAACCCATTGCTGTACCTGGCATAAACTGGGATAAACTGGCATGAACTGACAGTGAAAGACTGCCTCACATACAACTGGGCAAAATTATTTTTCAGGGCCCTGGAGGCTGTCTTCTCTCCCAAGAGGACCTTCATCTTATCACGTTCCACTTTTGCTGGGTCTGGCAAGTTTGCTGGTCATTGGCTAGGAAACAATGCAGCCACTTGGGATGATCTCAGATGGTCCATCCCCAGCATCCTTGAGTTTAATCTATTTGGCATACCCCTGGTAAGCCTCATTCCCAAACTTGGTCCCTTGTTACTCTTTCTATTACCATTCTTTCAGGTGTCTGAAAGCCTGAGGAACAGGCCTCATTGTCTACGTTTTGGCAAGATTAATTTCTTTTTTTATTGGATATTTTATTTATTACAAGATCAATTTCTATGTGTGCTGTAAGATGGTTCTGAAGAGAGAATGATAGGAATACTAGCACTGGTGTATCTTCTATACAGTCTCTGTTGCTAGGAGAGAATTACTATGAATCAAATGTATGAGTATAAGAAAAAAAATCCTGTCAGGAGAGGATCCGTTAATTGGTAAGTATGAGATCAGGGACTGAATGATGAGGAAGGGACCTCATTACAGGCTCCCTATCTAGTCAGTTTGCCTAGTATATCCTATAATGACCATCTTCTTGTTTCTCTCATTTGACTGGAGCTTGCTCTGGGATTTTGGGATCTTTTAAGCATTGAATAATATCAGTAAGGGTTCTCTTTTCTTCTCTATATAATCATACAGCTGATGATTGTGCCTTCCTATTAATAATTTGTTTGCATGTGTCTTAATTCTTCAGGTAGGAGCCAACATCTGTGGCTATAAAAACAATGTCACAGAAGAACTCTGCACAAGGTGGATGCAACTTGGAGCATTTTACCCACTCTCCAGGAATCATAATGGTCCTGAGTACAAGGTGAGTTCCTCAAAGAGAAATGGTAGGGCATTCTTGTATAATATCTACTTATTTCCAAAGAGGGGTTGTAGAAAACTCCTATATGCTAGCCATTGCTTCATAAGAATAGGTAAGTTTTCAGTGACATGTCTAAAAGGCAAAGTATACAGGTGAAAATTTGGGAAGAATGGATTTTTATATGTTGAGTCGCTATCAACATATAAATACATATGTCAAAAATACACCCACAAAGATCTAAGAACTTTTGGCATACTGGTTGCAAGGCATGGTGGCAAAGGCCTGTAAATACCTGCACTCAACTAACAGAGGCAGGAGGATTGCTGCAAGTTTTAGGCTAGTTTGGTTTGCATAAGAAGACCAGTTTTAAAGCAAACTAAGTTAGCACCTGTGAGGCCCTAGATTCAATACTACCACCATGACCAACAAAATCTACATTGCTTCAATCATTTGTCATAACTTTATAGATGATGGAACACTGGGAGATCAATTTTATACTAACATAAAATTATTAATATGACTTAATTATATTAATATATGAGGGCCTTGAAGGTAACTAGTGGATAAAATGCTTACTATACAAATATAACAAGCAGATTAAGGAAGATCAGAACCCTGGTAAAAGTTTGGCATGTATGGCAGTAGCCTGTGATTAAAACATTCCAGAGGCAGAGACAGGGAATCCTCAAAATAAGCAGGCTAGATAGACTATCTTGAATTGTTGAGTTTCAACTCAGCAAGAGATCCTGCCTCAATAAATAAGTGTATCTAGGAAGACACTCAACATCAACTTTGCACCTCCATACTCATACTATGTGTGTGTGTGTGTCTGTGTGTGTGTGTCTGTGTGTGTTGGCTAGTTTTATGCCAACTTGACACGAGCTAGAGACATATTGGAAGATACACCTCAATTGAGAAAAAATACCACCACTAGATTGGCCAATGGACAAGATTCTGGTGCAACTTTTGATTGATAATTGATATAGGATGTAAGAAGACCCAGATCACTATGGGTGTTACTACCCTTGGGTCCTAGATGCTATAAGAAGTAAAGTTGAGTGAGTATGAGGAGAAAATAAGAGGAATTTATCCATAAGCTCTGTTTCTTGAGGCATCAATTCCTGCCTCAAGGTTCTTATTTGAGTTCCTGCCTTGACTTCCTTTAATGATGGACTGCGACATGGAACCAAAGAACATGACTGTTCATATGAGAAAACTCTGTATCACAATAGAAATATTCACTAATTGCTTTCATTTTCTTCTAGGACCAGGACCCAGCTGCCTTTGGCCCTAACTCTCTGCTATTGGAATCATCAAGACATTATTTGAACATCCGATATACCTTACTGCCCTATCTCTATACCCTCTTCTACAGAGCTCACACACTGGGAGAGACAGTAGCAAGACCCCTGGTACATGAGTGAGTTTCTAGATCAATGCCTCCCCTTCAGTTCACAAATTATCTTTACATTGTTAGTGTAACAAGGTCCATTAGGACATGCAATGGATGGCTGGTTACTTTTGGAAATTTCACTCACTTGACTCTGAGTGTGCTCTATTTTTTATAGATTCTACCAGGACCCAGCAACGTGGGCTGTGCATGAGCAGTTCTTATGGGGGCCTGGACTCCTCATCACACCTGTGTTGTATGAGGTAGGTTTGTGACTTGAATAATGGGATGGGAAAAATTACAGTTGTCTTTATATTATAGCTTTTTAGCTGACTAATCTAGATGCTGAGTACAATGATTGTGCTTAAGTCTAAATATAAATGAGAACAACTGTGAGTGTTTGGAAAAGAAGAATTCTTGATTCTAATGATGCATCAACCAAAACAGTTACTGTGCTGTAAAATTATCTTTAAATCTGTGTTCTTAGGCACGTGGCCATGCAATGACATGGACTTATGCCTTTGTGTGTGTAGGTCTATGTATGTGTACTGAGCATCTAGATATCTTCTCATCCTGAGGGGTTGGGTTGGGAAGACAGAATAGGTGTGCAAAGGAGTGATGGAGGAAAGTGGAATATAAGAAGACACTAACATGTGCAAGGGTGAGAAGTAAGGTGTTGGGGAAATATTGTTATTATACTGATTTTCTTGTCTAAAATCATTGCTAAGATAACAAGCCAGAAAAAAAGATAACAAAGGCTCTTTGAGCTGGTGATATCTCAATTATATCTAATCAACAAATGACTTTGCTCCCCAGTAGATGTGGTTGGTTTAGTCTACTCTAGACTAATGGACAGTGAAACTCTAAGAATGAAACTCTTTGCTTCAGCAAATGCATGAAAAGAGAAACAAAATGAACATTGTTTCTAGGTATAGCATGTCTTTGAATAAAGTGGCCTTTCTGGGTCCATGTGCTTTACTGTTATAATAGGAGGATCTCTAATGGCTCTTAGGATAATTCAGATAGCCAGGGCAACCATGTGGAGGTGATTTTTAAACTATAAAGAGCTGTGTGTGTGTGTGTGTGTGAGAGAGAGAGAGAAAGAGTACACACACACACACACACACACACACACACGCATGCTAATAGTGTCTACTAACTTTATTTTCTCAGGACAAGGAACAAGTGAAAGCCTATATCCCAGATGCCATCTGGTATGACTATGAGACGGTAAGTGAAGTGTTTTTTAGCAGAGAAAAATCTAAAATAGAAGACTTGGGATTTCAAGATAGGATAACAGAAGGCTTTACAATCAGTTGATTATGGGTAATGTTTTTGAGCTATCTTAGTCCATTTAGGATGGTATAATAAAAACCCTTATACTTCATAATTTATAAACAACAAAACTTTGTTGTCCACAGTTCCTTGAAGGCTATAAAGTCCAAGATCAAGTCCTTCTCAACTTCACCAATGATAGCTTCTCATTGAGCTTTCATGACTCAATCAGTTGTCCAGAGGAATCATTTCTTCATAGTATCACATACAGTATTAGGTTCCAACATATGAACTTTAGAGGGACATTGACATTCATGTCATAGCAGAAGACATTTCTAACATCTGCAGTAGGTTTATAGAATCTCACTGTCTCAGTCATAATTTAACTGCTGAGTTGATAATTGGAACTGACCACTTCATTAACTGTTGTCTGTGAGAACAGACAATTAAAACTCAGTGTTGAAATCCAAGTAAGTCAGTAAACTTTCTGCTATTATAACAAATATCCAAGATAACAAGGTTATAAGGAGAAAGGCTCTTTATATTTTTGCTTTCACTTTTCAAAGCTCTAGGTTTTGGTTCTATTGCTTTTGGCTGGTGGCAGTCTATTTGATGAAAGCATGAGAAGGAATAAGATCTCATCATGAGAAAGTGACAGACAGTCAGAGGAAAAGAACAAGACCTTACAATTCCCACTAAGCATACACTTCTAATAACTCAAAAGCTCATGCTAAGCCCCACCCCTGAAGTTTCTAACAGCTCTCAATACCACTGAGTCAGGGACCAGCCCTTTAACACATAAAACTATAGGGGACAGCCAAGATGCAAACTATAGTACACAGTATGGTGAGGCAGACAAGGTGGTAAGGTTGGTGTCTCAGCTCTGTTCTCTACTACACATATATCATGGGGGAAGTCGCCTCACTTTAGAGATCCCCATCTTTTTGTCTCTAAAGTAAAGTTGACTGGACTAGAGGATCTTTAGGGTTTTTCCTGGCAGCAGTCTCCTATCTGGGCTGTTTTCCTTTTGTTTCGTAGGGACTGGCTATCCAACCGAGGAAACAATTTATAGACATGTCACTACCAGGTGACAAGATAGGACTTCACCTTCGAGGTGGCTACATATTTCCCACCCAGAAGCCAAACACAACCACAGAGGCCAGGTAAACTCCAGTGTCTTGTTACTACTCTGAGGCTCAGTGTGGCTTAATGGGGGAGACAAAGCGAGGACCAAAAGTACACGGGCCAAATGAAATTCCGCTACTGTCAGCAATCTTCTGCATTCAAGATTGGCCCCAAATTGCCTCCAAAAGGATAAACATAGTCTTACTTTCCCACTCATTTTTTTTTTTTAACAGAGCTTGAGTTTATTTGTAAAAACAGCATTGGACACTGGTCATCTGCAAATAGTGTGTGGGTAGGTGTGCCACAGCAGTCCATCTGTCTTCACACTGGCAGGAGCCTTTTCTATGGGGCCTTCACAGGGGCCTGGTCACCATTGGGAGCCTGGGCTGGATATGAAGCCTGAGCCTTAGCTGGAGCTGCGGCCTCTGCCTTGGTTTGAACCTTGGGCTTTGGTTGGCAGATCCTACGACCCTTGGCCATGTAGCTTCGAATTCACTTCCCAAGCTTGGGGTGAGCGATGAAAGCCAGACAGCTGAGTTTGTGGCTGGGGCCCTTTGACATCTTGGGCTTGATGGCCTGAGACTTCACAAGGACCTTGATGGCCTCTGCACGTCCAGTCACTGCCTTTTCATTGTTGGCCTGCATCCTCTTCAGGCCTTTCTTGTTGTGCTTCTTGGCAAAGTGCATGTTCCTCAGGAACTTGGGGTCAAGCCCCTTAAGAGACTCATATATTTTTGATAAGGGTTTCTTGATGCCATTTCTGTGCCATTTGCAGAACTGGTTGTGTGTGATGTGGTTCTTGGACTTGGCCATGTCTGCACAGTAACCCGTGGCTTCCGCAGCGCCTGGGACTGGAAGAGAAAGAGTTCATTTTTTTTTTTTTAAATTTTGTCTATTTGGTAAACTCAATGATAGGAACAGTCTAAATAATCTTCATGAGAATTTCCCTATGGACAGACATTACTTTAAGGTATATCTCCCAATACATGAGAAGAATTTAGTAGAAGGCAATGGCCAATATAGTCTGGAGTTTCAGGGCTCAGATTCTGGAGAATTTCAGTTCAAACTCTGTCCTACATAAGTTAATGTTGGACAGTGTCTCTGTGTTCACACTTGTTATTGATAAACTGGAAAGGATGATGGCCTGATCTTTTCATACCTTTGTGAGGGTTAAGTGAATTAATATGAAGGACAGTATCTGCAGCCCATTCACAGGAGTGCCTGTCACAGGGAGCAATCAGCATTGTTAAAATGATCACAAAGCCACATCATCCCATTGTTGTTCTTACATCTCTCTTTTTTATATCTGCTACTTTTTCACTCCCAGGTTTTCACAAAATGCTAATATCTACTCAATTTCTGGAATAGGCTCTGGAGGATACACTCCTAGGCATCAAGGGGTAGATTGATCAAGGGCCAAATTCATGTTTCTACCTTTGTTCACTGTCTGAGATTTGGAATTGTTTTTCCTTAGCCGGAAGAATCCCTTGGGACTCATCATTGCCTTGGATCATAAGCGAGAAGCAAAGGGCCAACTGTACTGGGACGATGGTGTGTCTAAAGGTATACTTTCCCATTGGTCATAGTGGCAGTTGTTAGTAAAAATTCATCACCAAAGGCTTTGCAATGAGGCACCAAATCCATTATCATGGATATGTTTCAGTATCATAGAAAATTTTAGTAGCCTGGAAAATTAAAACTCATTCTAAGTTCCATTATTTAAGGACTATGAGTTAATATAGACTTCACATGTAAAACTTATATATTTTTGACATGTCCAGGGTATAAAGAGTATTGAATTTGATTCTTTACTGCATATCATCATTAACATTAAGCAATACTTTTTTGTTATTAGCTTAGCAAGACACTCTTTCAGTTACCATTGAGAAAGATACGTGTGATATAGGTCTTTTGTCTTGCATTGTAAAATGTGATATGACTACAACAGAGAAGCTTTTAGGATGACTAGAATTAGAATTTATAAATATTTAGTATCTATTACTACGATGCATGCAAAGCACAGAGAGATGAGTATCCCATAAACATTGACTTTGGCAAGCTCCCAGTCCAAGAAGGTAGAGAACCATAAGGAACTTTAAAATAGTTTAAATGCCAGCAAGTGGAGTCATAGAGTGGCATGAGACTTCAGAGAAAGTGTATTGAGGTTCTACAAAGATTGACAAAAGTGGGCTTTTGGTTGAGCAGAACTGTATACAGAAGAATTCAAATAAGGAGGATGTGATTCCATAATTTCATTGTTTCCCACAGTAACAGCATTTACATATTACTTCATCTCTTTCAGGCTCAGTGTCTGAAAAAAAGTACATTCTCTATGATTTCTCTGTTACATCTGTAAGTACTGTGTTCATAGAACATACATTTCATGTTCCTTAATTCCTTTTGTTTTGAGATTTTGGTGTTCAAATGTGCTTTTATTTCTCTAAAATTCATGCCCAAGTCTTAAATTATGTTATAATGTAAGAGATATTGGACTATCTTCCAGAGTGACTGTCTATTTTATATTTTAACCACTAATATGTAAGTGATGCTGCTTTTCTACATAATTACTTGCATTTAAAGCTTTCAGTGTTTTTCATTTTACCCATTATGTGTGGTATTTTCTTCTGATCTTCACTTGTTTTATTATTTCTTCAATGTCTAATTATATTGAGATCTTTGCATATATCTGTCTTTTTTATATTATCTTGCATGAAATATCACATCTCTGTCTATGTTCTAGCTAGATGTTTTTTGGCATTGGTTAACAGCTCACTTTTAATATCTATACTTAATTAAATATGTGACATACAAATACTTTCTTCTGTATATAGGCATTACTTTTCTTCTTAAAGACTTTTATTCAGCAAATATTGAAATTTGGGTATGCCTAATTTATTATTATTTTCTCTGCTGGCTCCTGCCTTTTGTTGCCATGTCTAAGAACTCTACCTGGCCTTAGAACCTTAGTGTTTTCTGATGTTTAATTTTTTTCCAAAAAAGTTCAAGTGTTGTTATCTATATCAATTATTTTATTTATGATCAATCTTAACTAATTAGGTCAAAGTTCAATTTTTTGCCTATATAGGTCTTAATAGCCCAACACCTTTTTTGAAATAGCTCCCTCCTCCACTATATTGCTTTTGAAATTTTTTCAAATATCACTGGGGCCTTTTTGTATGGAACTGTATTCCTTATACTTAGCAAAATGTGCTGCTACTTTCTCTCAGAGTGCAAGCCCATCTTTTTCTGGGTTTAGTTCAACTTTGCTACCTTTTTAACTCTGTTTCTATAAATAAGTCATTTAATTTATCTATGAATTAGTACCTTCATCTTTTAAAAAAAATGGAGATTTCAACCTCATGGCTTAGGAAGTCATCCAGATGGAATAATATATGCAAGATAATTAGCATAGTGTCTGGTATATATTAAACATTTATGAAATTTAGCTTTTATCATTAACACTAAAACAAAAATGAAAAATTACTGTGGAGCATGTGTACCCCCCCTCTCTCTTTCTCTCTCTGTATATGTGTGTGTGGGGGGGGGTTTGTCTGTGCTACTTGAGTTTTGTATAAGCTTGGGTCTCATTCTTTGCTTTGTAACTACTGAAACTTTCTATAAATTGAAATCATATTTTCTGAGCAAATAAAATCAAAATGATCCACTTAACCAAAAGGAAAAAGTGTTGCTGTCTGAATCAACACCTGCTTTTGGGGTAGTCACTGATCAACTTAGGAAAGAAAATCAACTTAGAAGACAAAGATAGAGAATAAAGAAACATATGGATTTCAGGAGATGCTGAATGTATATAATCCAATCTCTAAAATGACTTTCTCCCTCTTCCCAGAATCGTTTACAGGCAAAAATTGTAAATAATAATTATGTGGATCCCAATGACATCATGTTCACAGACATCAGAATCTTGGGGATGGACAAAGAACCGACTGATTGTAATGTTTCATTGAATAACAATATCACCCCCACTTCAAGCTGCAATTACAATGCTTCAGAAAAGGTGAGAGATCATTCTATCTGCAGGACTCCAGCCGAAAGCCTCGTCCTGGGTTTGAGAGCTTTCCATCCTTTGCCTTTCTGAGTTTGGATAGTCATAGAGATAATTTTCTTCTTGGGACATCCGTCATATCATAGAAGAAATGTGTGCATGCTACTATGAATCCTTCCTCTTATTGGCATTGGCACTTTAAAGAAGATAGCAAGAATTAGTGAGCTATGAGAAGTTTTTTTCTGCTAATTTAAAATTTTCTGCTAATTTAATTTAATTTAATTATTTCTTAGGTAAGCTGTCTTCCACCACAAAAGTACAAATAGCACAGGGTAGGAATAAAACTTAAAGACTAAGCACAATGAGGTAGTGATACTGGTTATTTTCTCCCCATTGTAAGATCTTAGGAATACTATTAAATCTCTATAATGGAGATAACCACAATACTCATAGGAGTGGGTCACTCTAAAGAATTAACACACATAATGTGTAATATGATTGTTACACTGGTTGGCTTCTATGCAGTGACTGCTCAATAAATCTGAGCTATTGATTACTATCATCCTTAGTCTCATACTTACATTCACGGTGGCTCCAAAAGGTTAGGAATCAAGCAAGTTTCAAGTATTCTAGGTGACATTAGAGAAAGGAACTAGTCCTGACTTCCCCACCATCAGCCAAGGACAGTATCTCCAGATCTATGAGTAACCTGGTTTGTCACTGGAGTCTTCTCTTTCCCCAGGTATTGATCATTAATAACCTCTCAGGACTGAAACTGGGACAAGAATTCTCCATTGAGTGGGATTTTGTAGTCAGTGACCTGGAGAAGTTTAACTGCTTCCCTGAGGATCCTGCAGTATCAGAGGAAAGCTGCAAACAGCGGGGGTGCCTCTGGGAGGTAATGACCACACTGACCAGGAAGCTATAAAATATTTACAGCAGGTATCTGGACAGCTGGAAAGCACTTTGAAGAGGTTGATGACTTGATGGTCATTCTAAGGGTGTGCTGATAGGCATTATGTGAACACCATGTGATAGGTGATGAATATGTGTTTCTTTCAGATACACTGTATCTAAAAACTCATTGCCTTCAAACCACTGGTTTAACTATGGCATTCTCTTGAGTGTGTATTTGCATGTGTCTGAATTCTCCCTCCTAATAAATACACTAATCACATTGAATTAAAGCATATCTTAATGACTTCATATTAGCTTGATAATCTGCAATGTTATTATCCCTAACATGTCAAATGCACACTACTAGGGCTTAAAACTTATCACTTCTTTTGTGGGGGAGCAATTCAACCCACTTTTTTGAAGTTTACTCTGCGTTAACCGACTCTTTCAGTAATTAGAGTCTCAAAGTTGTAGTGTAGAAGTTCACCAAGAATTCTTCCTACTTTTCCAGCATACAACTACTCCTGGAGTACCTACTTGTTTCTACGACACCATTCCCCAGTATGCTGCCAGCAACATTCAGTACCAGCCCACAGGCATCACCCTGGACCTGACCCTCCTAGAAAACCCAACATCTGCCCGGGCAGCAACAGCTCCAAGAGTTGTCTCTGATCCACTTTCTGGAAAGATCAGCTCTCTTAAACTGAGTGTGACTTACCATACAGAAAATATGCTACAGGTCAAGGTAACCCTCACATGACAGTCACTGATTCTTCTCTTTTTGTAATCCTTCTCTCATGTATTATATCCTCCAACTGTAGTTTTTCCACCCTTCTCCCCTCCTAGTCCCTCCTTCCACCTCCTGTCTTCTCCATATCTACTCCTTATCCTCCTCTGTTTCCCTTCAAAAGAGAGCAGGCCTCCCAGGGATATCAACCAAATATGACATAACAAGTCATAATAAGTCTAGGCACAACCCCTCATATCAAGGCTGGATGATGAAGTGACCCAGTAGGAGGAAAAGGTCCAAAGCAGGCTAAAGAGTCAGAGACAGTTCTCACTCACTGTTAGGAGTACCACAAGAACATTGTGTTCTTAACACAGACATTTTGATTCGAGGCTTTGTACAGATGAGGTCAGTGAAAGACTGTCAATGGCCCAGCATGGAAATACATGCCTTTAATCCCAGTACTCAAGAGGCAGAGATAGGTGGATCTCTATGGAGATTGGTCTGTTGGTCTGAATAGAAAGTTTCAGGCCAGTCAAAGGTACACTGAGGCTCTCACAAATGAACAGATAGACAGACAGATGATTACTACAATTCGCTATCTTACAGATGTAGAAGTGGAGCCTTTGAAAAGTAAAGGTCAGAAACGGGTAGACAGCTAGTCAGGATATGAACTTAGATCCACCACAGTTTTGCATCTTCTGTTGTGATCAGTATTCTACATCACACGTGTCATTAAAACCTGTCTCCCTGAGAAGTATGAGCTGCTTTGTGGGGAATACACAGAAGAGACTCTAATTTACTCTCAACAGTTTTAGCAGTTTCTGTAGTAGGCACTGTTAACATGTATTCCTGGAAGATCCTCTTAAAACTCCTTTTTTCCCTCTTCCCAGATTTACAGTACCAGTAATAAAAGGTATGAGGTCCCAGTACCTCTGAACATCCCATCTTCACCACTCGGCTCCTCTGAGAACTGCCTGTATGATGTAAGTGTTAAGACCAACCCATTTGGACTCCAAATTCAACGTAAAAGCTCCGGTACTGTGATGTAAGCTCTGTTTATTTGTTTCTAATAAAACAAACTGTAGATCTAATTACAATGATTTTAATTACTAAAGGAAAACCCCTAATCTCTGAGACAACATATAATTATCAGCATGTTTGTTGAAGTCAATGTGAATTTCTCTTGATTCTCTAGGAAATTAATTTTTCTACAAGTCATTAACTCAGAAAAAGTAATGAAAGATTAAAAAATATGTGTGATTTGATTTCAGAAAAAGAAAACATGCTGTTTATTGTAATAATGAGAGCAAAAAACTATTTAGCAAGCACAACAGATTTAATAAGCAATGAATCTGCTCTCAATTAAGCATTATTAAGAACAACTGAGGAGGCAAGAGGTTCATAGCAAGAGAAGAATGGCTTCTTAGAGTTTTTGTTCCTATTCTTATCACGGATAACTCCTTCCATGGTATTAAGTATGCAAAGGTTGTCAGTCATCAATCAAGCCATCTACCAGGTCTTATCCTACTGTTGAAGGTCTGAATTTTGACTGAGAAGTTCCCTGCCCCATTAGAGACTGTCACTGTCATGGGCATGTATTTTCCTGTGTGGGGCTTTTGTTGATTTGACTGTGTATCCAGTATTCTCTATTTCTGCCTTCAGGAAATTTCTTGTAATCTCAAATAGTTTTAAGAGTTTCAAATTTTTCTATCACATGGTAGTTTTGGAGACCTCATTCATAGGTTCCTATGAGGTGACATACCAGGCTTTAAGGACTGGTCATAGAAGGATAAATGGGACATAGTCTTTCCTCTCAGTGAAACCATGACCCAGAAAAGGGACTCTCTTGCAAATTACAGAATATAAATGCAGCTGTGGAAAAGTGAAGTTTAATTATGGCATCTGTTATGTTATGGTCATTTCACAACATTTGAACCTGGATCCAGATAATTGGAGGTTTCCAAATGTGTATTGTGTTTTGTCTGGCCTGTGGTCATTAGCTTACCATAAAAGTCTGTTTTTTGCATTGCAGTTGGGATTCTCAACTCCCTGGCTTTACCTTCAGTGAGATGTTCCTTTCCATTTCAACTCGTCTTCCCTCTCAGTACATCTATGGCTTTGGGGAAGCAGAGCATTCATCTTTCAGAAGGAATATGAGTTGGAACACATGGGGAATGTTTGCTCGGGATGAGCCACCATCGGTAAGGACAGGAATAAAATTAGCAGTCATGTACTCTTTATCTAAACTTACTCAGATTCTTATTCAAATTTGTAAATATTCTATATTGATCAACTTCTCCTCGCACTAACCAATTATGCTCTCAAATACACAAGGATGTGTATTATGTCATTTTTTGCTTGCAAAACATTTAATTTCTCTACTTCTGTGGAACACAAGCTTTATTTTACAAAAAAAATACAATAAGTGCTCAACTGAAAACTTAAGGAGACAGTGTCTATTTCTGTAATCAAAGCTAAGATAGATTTATGTAATAGTAAAAAGGACACAGAGTGTAGATCTCACATACTTTTACTCAGGATAGAAGACAAGGCTTTGTGAAGAACATGACAGGTGAGTTCAGTCAATATGAGTTCATTGTTTGCTTTGTGATATGGATATAATTTATTAGAGTTTCTATTTGCAATTACCATATTGCATAGAACTTATGTCTGGTTCTTCCTCACAGTTCCATACTTCCAGAAAAGACTCAGACTCAAAATATATTTTAAGTACCTTAGCCATATAACTAGGCTCTTCTCCGACTAGATCATAAGTTAAAATAATTCATTTATTTTAACCTTCATTCTGCTATGTGGCTGGTTATCTGTGCTCAGGTACCATGCATCCATTTTGTCACATCTTCCTTGGGGGCCATCTTCTGTACCTCGCTCTATCCCAGAATTCTTTCTGTCTCCTGGATATTCCACTTTCTATTCTATCCTTTCCTATAGGCCATAGGTTTTGTTAATTGACAAGTGATGCATCCATACAATACACAAGATAGTCTCTCTACACTGTTGTTCTTTCTTACAGTACAAGAAAAACTCCTATGGTGTTCACCCTTATTATATGGCATTGGAAGATGATAGTAATGCCCATGGAGTGCTCCTGTTGAACAGCAATGCCATGGGTAAGGCAAAGATGCATACTCATATGCCACCATATACAACTATGACCATGCTAATGGATAAGGATGTTACTAGAGATAAGGATATTCAAGGGCAAGGAAAATACACTGGCTTTCATTTATTCATCCATTAATTCAAGAGTTATTAAATACTCCAGACCATATAGTAAATGTAAAATTTTGACTATCTATAGCCCCTTATTTTTGTGACACTTTAGCTTCCTTTTTCACAGGGTAACATATACTGTTTGGTGCTGTGTATTTTATTTTAGGAACATGGAATCTACCTCAATACTATTACCTAAGAGAAGATTTTCCAGAGGAGGTTGACATAAAGCAGTGAGGATAAAATAGCCAATTTTAGTATAGATTCTCTATCTGCATGATTGATAGCTCATTACCAATTTGATTTTTTCTAATCTTTATAGATGTGACACTCCAGCCCACCCCTGCCCTGACATACCGTACCATAGGAGGGATTCTGGACTTCTATATGGTTTTGGGGCCAACACCTGAACTTGTAACTCAGCAATACACCCAGGTTGGAAACATGTCTATCCACTGACAAAGCATCATGTATTTGTTGCATACTGATCATGTTCTTAACACTAACATAAGATTCTTTTGTTCACTGTACTCATGGGTGCTCCCATGAAAGGATTGGTATTCTTCTTGAAATCTAAAACAGTTTTTCAAAGAGTTTTTCATATTTCTGGTAGACAGTGGCTTTTTAGATCTCATTCATATGTTTACTCAAGCTGACACACTAGACTTTAGGGCTATGAGGTACTAACACCATATTAAGAACCCACCTCTCTCTTGACCACTTGTTCAGTATTCTATTGTAGAGTCTGTAATAAGGAATCACTACGGAGGTCTCAGGTTTCTGGAGTAATGGCTCAGCAATGCAAGGAAAACTTAAATATAGTGTTTCAACCCCTTGGCTGTTATACACTTGACTTTCTTATTTATCTTGAGTGAGAGTTCTCAGAACTCAGTAGAATTGATCAAGCTTCTTCCTTCTGAAATCTAGTAGGTTCTATTTATTTCACTTAGAATATTTTAAACTAATATAAAATTTTCAAAATAATTGTGGGGTGTGGCATGGTGATTAAGTGAAAGTACATAGCATGTAAGGACAAAATGGTAGTAATTGATATTTTATTTTTATTCCAGTTGATTGGCCGGCCAGCCATGACTCCATACTGGGCCTTAGGTTTCCAGCTGAGTCGCTATGGATATGAAAGTGATGCTGAAATTAGCAATTTGTATTCTGCAATGGTCACAGCACAGATTCCTTATGTATGAACCTCTCCCTCTGCCTCTGGTTTTTACCTTAATTGTATAACAAAAATAGGTACATATAACTTAAACCTGTGGTCACTTTAGTATAAGAAAAGTAGCTGTGGAGATAGTCTTTTATAGAATGCCTTACAACTATATATATGTATGCTACTGCTTTGCATGATAAACCTTCATTTGCAAGATTCATGAATAAGAGTTCTATATGTACCCTTCAGTAAGCATTGGGAAAGATGTAGGATATTAGCATTCATTGTCTGCCGTTGGAAATATTGCAGTAGCTATGGATTATTCAGGCCATGGCAATAGAAACTCAGAAATGGGCATTTTAGAGAGGTGAGAGTAAGAAGGAAGCAGTTACAGATCTAGACATTGCTTTATTTGAAACATGTATGCATGTCTTATAATCTAATTCCCAAATTAAACTCTGAGAAAGTAGTTAGGGGCAATCAACAAGCAAACAAACACATGTGGGATACTTTTCCTTTGTATAATTATCAGTTTTCTAGCACTCTTTCTTGGCTTCTAGATATCTGCTAAGACTTTGGAGGGAAATAAGTATTATAAAATGAGAATAAGGTGATCTTTTCACTAAAGATAATTTGACACATAGGTGCAAGCTGCGCTTTTCTCTTTTTATATAAATTTTATGATATACTTGTTAAACAGAGATAAAAAATGCAAGAAAATTACAAGATGAGCAAAATCCATACGTTTACCTTACATCATCAATGCTATTAATTCACTGGCTCATTCTTGCCTTAGTTTTGGCTTTTCTACAAGTCTATGCTTCTCCAAATGAATTTCATCTAGAGTCACAAGGGAATGCAGGTGATTATCACTTCAGTCTAAAATGAAGTAGTTTGCTTTCTCTTTTTTTTTCATTTGAATATTAACTACTTTCCCTATTGTTCAATACCCCAGTGTTAGTGAGTTTCAAGTGCAGAAACGTCTTATGAGACTGTATAAAGGTAGCTATAAAATAAGAATCTTCCACAGTGAATAAATTCAGTGAGATTTACTGTACAGACACACATACCCCCACACACACAATCAGACAAACAAATAATCAGATCTGCAATCTGTTATTTAGCTGATGTTTACTATCTACCCTTGAACATTTCAATCAGCACTTTAATGGGCGCACCAGGTTTGAGATTAGAAGGTTTGGGAGAAGAGGAATTGAGGGGCAGGGGAAGGAAAAAGGGAATGGTAGTTGAAGAAGCAGATGATAAGTGTGGACAAGTGATATGTGAGCAGGAATCAGAGAGCAATTTCAGCATGTGGAAATGAAACGTCTGTGCAAAGGAATATATTAGAAGCTGGAATTTACAAGGAACCCATGCTAGATCAGGAAGCAGGGGCAGAGCCTGCACAGCACCTACTGTCCCTGCAGAATATCTACTGTAGGACTCTGAGCATCTTTCCTGTTGCTTCTTGTAGGATGTACAGCATGTAGACATTGATTACATGGACCGGAAGTTGGACTTCACCCTCAGTCCCAGCTTTCAAAATCTCGGTGCCCTCATTAATCAAATGAAGACAAATGGCATGAGATTCATTCTCACTCTGGTGGGTATTATGACAGACGTCCTGTGTTCATGGTTCCAAAATAATTCCACTGGGAGAAAATGGGTGATGGGTACAAGAAACCTTGTACATTTTGGAAATTTCCTGTAACCCCTTAAATATATATTTTTTTAAAAAATTTAAGCAAATAAATAAAGAAGGAAAGAAAAGTCAAAGTTACCTTAAAAAGGTAAAATATTTTTGTTTTTGTTTTTAGTATGTATCTTTGTGCCTCTGGAATGCCACTTACTGATATTTTGCTTTTGCTAAAGTAAGAACTGTGAAAAGAAACACTGAATACATCAAACAGAATTCTGTACTGCTTCTGGCTGTGCCTGGAAGATCCTGCTGTGTCTCAGTGTCATCTCTTCCCAGGGAAGAAGGGATGCTAAAAACCATCTTGGGCTTGTCCCTGTGCAGTTTGGCATGTCTGTTGGTGTCCTCCTTGTTCAGTTCATATTTGGGTGGGTGGTTATATTGGCGAGATTTTATGGGTGTAGCTTCTGATGTTACTAGGAGACAGGATCTCACAGCGAAGCTCAGGTCTTTCCACCTACTCTTCTGCAATGTCCCTGAGCCTTGGGTGTGGGAGCATATTGTATATGTGTTCCCTGGGGAGGGTCTATAGGGAGGAATGGGAAGGCAGAAATAATTAAAATAAAATCTCAAAAGCACTTGGCCCCCCAAATATCCACATTGGTATCATCCTTAGAAGTTATGAATCTCAGGACTTTACTGGTGTTTCATTGAACTCATCAACAGATCCAGAATGCAAGTGTGCTTAATTATCAGCAAATGAACCTTTTAGCTTCCAACATTAGCATATGGCTTTTGTTCACTTGTTAATTGGTGTATTTGTTGAATGTTGGTGTTTGAAGTTCATTATTTTAGAGCTGTAGGGAAAGGGTGGATTATTAAACAAGCCTTCTTTTCTTAAGAAATCATTTATTCTAGTGGAGTAATACAATCAAGAAATAAATATGAAAATATAATTTCAGTCAGTGATGTTTTGTTTGTCAATTATAAACCAGCATAATACAGAGACGAGCTGGGTCAGTATGAGATGCAGTAGGTGGGGATAGCTACTTTAGTTGTAAGTTGGGTCATAGAATAGAATTGTTTGCTTCTCTAAGAGGTATTGTGATTACACAGTGGTAATATAGTACATAGTCTCTCCGTTTGAAGGTAATATTAGTCTTCCTACTCTGGCTTACCTTTGGAAGCTGTTTTCCAAATATAACCGTACATCACTATTTTCTTTTTTGTTGGTTATTTTATTTATTTACATTTCAAATATTATCTCCCTTCCCAGTTTCCCCTCTGCAAAACCCTTATCCCATCCCCCTGCCCCCTGCTTCTATGAGGGTGCTCCCACACCCACCGACCCATTCCCACTTCACTGTCCTACATTCTCCTACAATGGGGCATCGAGCCTTCACAGGACCAAGAGCCTACCCTCCCATTGATGCCAGATATGGCAATCCCCCACTATGTATGCAGCTGGAGCCATGGGTCCATTCATATGTACACTTTGGTTGGTGGTTTAGTCTCTGGGAGCTCTGAGGGTTCCAGTAGGTTGCTATTGTTTTAATTCTTTTTTTTTCCTGACCATCTTCCTTTCTGAATGGATCTATGTGTGATTGGGAAAAAAATCACTCTTGTCATGTTCTTAGTTTCTGAAAATTTCCTCCCCATTTTATAAGCTATAGCTCTGGGTAGGTACTTTCTATAATAGAGGAAATCTCATTTATTGACTAGATTTTTACTCTTTTTGAAAGAGATTGTTATTAAGAATCATTTATTTTCCTTTGGGTACTTTTAACAATGTACTTTACTGATTTTGGTAATGTACTGCACCATGTAATGTCCATTTTGGTAATGGAGATTTACTTTTTTAAAAAATTATTTAATATTACTTCTTGGGTCATTAATTCTTTCTGCACTCTGAATTGTCAGTTTTTGATGTGGAAGTTTCTTGGAGATATTTCATTAATATTTTTTATTTTAAAACTCTTAACACAGGATCCAGCCATTTCTGGCAATGAGACAAACTATCTCACATTCATTCGAGGACAGGAAAATGATGTGTTCATCAAATGGCCTGATTCCAATGACATTGTCTGGGGCAAGGTAAGACTGGAGAAACACAACTATATTCTCCACCTCACTGTAAGTTTCTATAGATTCTGTAAATATATGCTATATAATGAACACATTACAATACAAGAAGAAATCTTTCTGATGCTACCTAGCACAGCAAGCATTAGACCCAAAGTTATAAGAAATTCTCTAAAACATGGGATGATGTCATTGCTTACAAATAATCTGATATTCCCACCATTCATATTTGACATGAATGTTTTTAAAATCAAAATTAATAATCAATTAGAACTCTAAGATCTGTGTTTCTACCACATGAACTTAAAATAAACGTTCACTTTTGAAGAATAATACTTAAAAAAAAACCCTTAACTCTTTATCCTGTTTCTTTGGATTTTTTCCTATGGCTTCAATCCTCATCCCATATGTATGGTATCAGTGGTAATTTATGCAGATTCCTGAAACCCAGGAATCTCTTAGATTCACACTCCTTTCCTAAATCTATCACATGCTGGTCTATTGCCCTAGGCATGTGGTTTTATTTTGAATGCTGCCTTCTCACTGAACACATTGGAACTCATATGAGCTGTCACATCTGCCCTCTTTCAAAGCTCTTAGTACCTGCTTTAACTGTGTTATAGGAAGTACCATTGCCCTCAGAAAATATTGTGTACAAATCATGTAAGACTTCTGTGAACACTAAGGAAACCAACAGTATTTCCTGTTGAAATCTCAGAATATATAGATCCTGGAAAAGGGCTAGACATTAAGTGTTCAAAAAATGTACTGTGGTGATTTATCCATGTATATAATTAATGCTAATAATAAATAAAACTGATTAGTACTATGGATTGTTAATGCTACATATACTACTCAACAAGTATTGATACAGCTTGAAAATATCGAGAACAAGCTTAAAGGATTGAGAAGCTTATATGGAGGAGTATGCTATGAAACAGGAATTTATGAGGGGCCCAGCCTTGGTCAGGAAGCAAGCCAAAATGTCAATCAATCAGTATGCGATGAGACAGGAATTTATGAGGGGCCCAGCCTTGGTCAGGAAGCAAGCCAAAATGTCAATCAGTCATTTCTTTATCATCGTATTTCACATTTATTTGTAAAGAAAAGTTTTTATGTGTAAAAATGAAATGAAACTGGAAATATTATCATGCAGAAGATACACTTAAAATGAAATTAGTTACTTGAGTTCAAAATTTAAAAGATGAACACGTATGGAATAATTCAGGTGAATTCTGTACATTCAGATTTTAAAGCTTAATTTAGAACAAAGATTGAAGCATGTGTAGAGTTGCCTCCCTTTAGAGCTTTACGTGCAAAACACCTCACTGTGTTCAGTGATTTAAAGGTTTTGATTTTTCTTATTTGTCTAGGTGTGGGCAGAGTTGCCCAATGTAAATGTGGATGGATCCCTTGACCATGAGACTCAACTTAAGGTGAACTTGCATAGAGATATTTTTTTAACATCACACTAAACATCTATCTGAATATTTGTGTTTTCTCTTAGTGAATGAGTAGCTTCCACTTTTTGGTTAAGTAGCTTTAGCTTGAGTCTGCTTGCCTGGTGGTCAGTTTTAACAGAAGAAAGTGCTCGAATGAAAGACCTGACAGCCAACCAAAATGGAAGGTTATAGAAAGAAAATTATCATGAAATCCCATGAATTACTATGTGGTCAATAGTTTGCGATTAAAATATAATGATGCTAGAAAATAATGAACCAAAGTCTAGACTATATTCCCAAGTACTAAACTATCTCAAGCAGATGTTTGTTGACGAATTCCTTGAGGACCAAAGGCTATCAGGCTGGAAGGAGGAAAGTCATTGGTGTCATGCCTTCTGTTCCATCAAGCCTACACACTTAGGTACCATGCAGCTCATTTTTCCCGGGATAACAGCCAGGTCCTCCTAAGTTTGGCCAATCTACAAGAATCCCAGGCATTTTTACAATTCAACTGCTTAGAGACTATTAGTTTTCTATTGTCCATGGTTAATGTCAAATCCTAAAACAAGTCCTATGCTTTAAAGATGTTTTTAGAGGACTTCCCCCCACCTCCCTCCATTTTTCTGTCCATTCTAAACTCTGAAGCAACAGCAGCAGTAATCTAATGGTAGATCAGAGACTGGACAGGCTTAAATGCTTGCCCATTTTCTCTTTTGCCTTAAGTATTCTCCTTCCAGGATAGTGGTAGAACTCTCCTATAAAATCGTATGTTGCTCTTGCAGCTATACAGGGCCTATGTTGCTTTTCCTGACTTTCTGCGTACCAGCACAGTCCAATGGTGGAAGAAAGAGATAAAAGAGCTGTATTCAAATCCCCAGGAGCCACAGAAGAGTCTGAAGTTTGATGGACTGTGGATTGTAAGTGCACCTTTAATTCTTGGAACACATAAGCAATCAGAACTCAGGAAGGCTCCTTATAAACTAGCAGAGTAGGCAGATAGGACTGGGTAACTGAAAGGAAGGTAATTTAGTTTCTTGGACCAGGAATAGCAGAATTATTGTGGTCCTGCCCAGGGACATGTCTGGTAGTGGAGTCCACTGAGGAGGTGTGGCAGCTGCTCAAGATGCTAATACATGGGCTACAGGAATGCCAATGCATGGGCAACAAGGAGGAACACTGTGGCATCTCTTATTTCCAATTGGTCAGTATCTTGACTTTGCTTCTCAGTTGATACATTCACTCCAAAGCCTGCAAGTCCATCCTGCAAGACAGGGCAGACCTGGGAATAGACAAGGCATCAATTTGGGGATTGATGGGCTGTCTCTGGGAGGTGTCAGTGAGGGCTCCTCCATTTGTATCTTTCTAGGGGTGGAATTTATTTATTCCTATCATGCTTTCCCATCCCACATGTAGACCCCTGAAACCCTAAGCAAATTCTAAGCCATCTCTGAGGAGTTATTAGATACTAGGTCTGAGTAAAAGATGCTCACATTTGCACAAAGAGAAACTTGAGCCCTGTGGCTGCTTTGTGGCTTCACTGGCTACTGAACTTTCAGGACAGACAAGCATACTATAAACTTGTGGAAGAACACAAATTAATCCAAACAGACAAGCCAGAAAGTAAAGAAATGTAAGCAACTTTGAAGAAGAGAATTATGAGATATTTGCTCTAAAACAGTGGTTCTTAACCTTCCTAATACTGTGACCCTTTAATACATACAGTTCTTCATGTTGTGGTGACCCAAACCATAAAATTATTTTCATAGCTACTTTAAAACTATAATTTTGCTACTACTATGAATTATAATAAAAAATATTCATGTTTTCCAATGGTCTTAGGGGACCCCTGGGAAAGGGTTGTTCAAACCCCAGGTTGTAAACTACTGTTCTAGAAGAAAAGAAACTATTGTTGAGTAACCCAAAACAATGCATAGTTAGTCCCAAATACTTGTCGTTGCCTGTATTCTTCTTAAAGACTGACTGATTTTATTTTTATTCTACTGACAGACAATGTACATTACCTCAGGGCTTCCACTCCTTGTAATTGAGATATACATTCCCCAATGAAAGGTTTGATTTTAAGCATTGCTTCTGTGTTATTACAACTACTCAGAGTATTTTCCATCCTATGCCAGTAGCAGAATCATAGCAAGCCTAGGGCTATAAGAAAAGGTAGAGGAAGATTATAATAGCCACTGGCTAGAGATACAAAGTAAACAGTCTATGAATAGAAAAATAAAAGCAGGCCTGTTGGGTAAGGAGTATAGATTAAGATATTTCATTAAGTTCAGGGTCAAATGTTATCTCAATGTTTTTGTTATGACATAGCCTTCCTAGGATTTAAAAGGTAAATTGGAAAGTTTACTGCTCTACTCCACTAAGCTGATGTGGGTTTTTAAATTCCAGTTTAATCCATGACAAGGTTAAAGACCAGGATTACACAACCTAGTCATTTCTTTGAGGTTAGTCTTCTCTTTAGAAATGACATGCTGCCCCTGATATGACAGAATCTTTCTTTGTCTGCTTGTTTCAGGATATGAATGAGCCTTCAAACTTTGTGAATGGAGCTGTCGGGGGCTGCCGCAATGAAATTCTCAATAAACCATCCTACATGCCAGGTATGATTTCTTTTCTGCTCAAGATTCTCTTTCCTTTTAGTCTTATATAAAGCCATAATTTTTTGGATAAGAAAGGGGAAGAGCAAACATTCTTTCACTATGACATAAAATCCATAAATAGAGTAACTTTGAATATATGCAAATTAGTAAGTTAATAATTAGGTACAAAAATAATGCCATGATGTGTTATAAAAGAAACTGAGCAATACACCTGATTGTATGGATGGCTACAAATTTATGGCCCACGTTTTAAATACACCCCTCTATATGCATGTAAACCCACTTGCCCCAACATAAAGGGTTTTCTCATTAGAGTTAAGTTCCTAAACTATCTACCTATGTTCAGATACTTTAAGAAAGATTCTTTTTGGTGTTCACTGTACCAGAATAAGGAGTAAAAGGCTTTGGTCCAAGACATCTCAGCATATTGAGTCACAAAGAAGCTCAAGGAATGAAATTCTAAAAGCACTCTATCTGCAACTAGAATCCAAGCTTCTTAATGTCTATGTTGTTGGTCATGTCTCTATCCATCCATCCATCCATCCATCCATCCATCCATCCATCCATCCCTCCATCCATTTATCCACCCATCTACTTCTTCCTCTATATTTATCAGGCAAATGCTGACAAGCCAGAAAGATTTAGACACATCAATACAGAACTGATTTGAACAAGACCTATATATTCCCTTGAGAACATTACCATCTAGTGGAAGAAAAAGTGTTAACATCAAAGGAGTTTGTCATGGTAGACTGAGCCGGCACATTAAGTTTGAGTTAAAGTAAGATGATACTTCATCCAGCCTACATGTTCTGTTTAGCTTTAATTAATTATGAAATCACAGGATGTTGCTTTTCTACATTAAAAAAAAACTCAAGCAATTTTGACCTGTTATGATAGACATGCCAACATATAAATCAAGATGTGTGGGAAATAACTCATTATTTCCTCCTCAGATCTGGAAGCCAGGAATGTGGGCCTGAGCAGCAAGACTCTATGCATGGAGAGTGAGCAGATCCTTCCAGATGGCTCCCGGGTGCAGCACTATGATGTACACAACTTGTACGGGTGGTCCCAGACCAGACCCACCTATGAGTGAGTATGCTTTTGTTACCGTTGGCAAAGATAAAGACTGGCCCAGGGAATTAGGATATATTTTCACTGTAAGCATAGTTTATAATCTTGTTGGTGAGATTCCTAGATATTTCAGGTTCACATAAGGGGAAACAATTAGATTGTATTCGGAAGTTGAATGTGTTAGCACGACTCATTGCTAAGTTATATTCTTATTTAAAATACCTCTATATAAAAGGAATATTGTCTCGATAGAGGCCACTATAATAGCAAATTTTGTTAATTGGTCTGGAAGTCTTTACTTTCATCTAAGTCCTTTCCATTCTACTGTCCTTCTAAGTTCCTCAATTTTCCATCCTGCCTCATTATTCATTTAATAATAGAATAGATCATATTTTACTTTAATAAGACATGATTTCTTTTAGTTTTTATTGAACATATTTATAGTATCTTGTTTAATCCCCTTCCCTACCAAGTCCCTTCTGCAACATTTCTATTGACTAGATTTTTTTTTTTTTGGTGTATAATACATCTTTGTTTTCATTTTTGAGTGTTTTTGTTGTTATTGTTAATTTTGAAAATTGGACATTTCCAGTGATATGTAATATCTCTTCCGCTATCCATAGAGTGAGTTATTGATTTTGTTTTTAATTGAACAGCAACTTTTCTCTGCAGCCATTAGTTTCCCTTCCCTTCCCTCCCCTCCCATTCTTTGCCTTTTCTTTCTTCTGTCTCATCATACTCCCACCACCCCTCTTCTTTGGAGACTTAGATACCTACAGGCTAATATAATCAATCACTGGTCAGAGAATTTCTCAATTAAATTCTCACGTAGCAAAGGAGATTTAAAAAGGGAAACATTAAATGATCCTGCAACAGAAAAGACCAAATTCTAGTATGAACATTGAAACAAAGATCTGGGGAGGGTGTGAGAGCTGGGTGGGGGTGAGGGGTGTGTGTGTGTGTGTGTGTGTGTGTGTGTGTGTGTGTGTGTGCCATCTGTGTTTGCTAATTGGCCTAATTTTAAGGAAGTACTTTTTCTGGTCTTTGTAGCTTTTAAGGCTGCCTTCCATTCCCATTAGAGTCTGAAGAGGTGGGGCCCACTACCTTCCCTAATGATTCCCTTTCAAAGGGCTACTGTTCAGGTCTTGGGAAAGACATTCCTGATTCTAACTCCCACAGCAACAGCTTTTTTAAAAAAAGATTTACATCTCAAAGGGGCAGGAAAAGAATTCCTAATCAGTTTTTGTTTTTAAAGAACACTCTAAGAAAAGTCAGTCCAAAGGCCTAGAGTATGGGGGTTGCCTGTCTTAAACCTGCTTTTGCCATACCGAATGAATGCCTGGTCTCTAAGTTCTTTACCTTTGCCAAGGAGAAGTGAATGCAAATTTAGGAGACCTTATCTTCATTTCTGGCTTCTGTCTACACTCCAACAAAGCTTCTGGGACTTTGTTCATGGGTCTTCTCTGGGAATGTACTGGAGCCTGGGGATGCTCAGTGCTTAAGATGCCCTGGAATATGATTTTCTTTTACAGAGGTTACTATGGTTCTAATCCTCCAGAAGTTACTTTTAAAATCTGAGCCAAATGTTTTGCCCCATGTGAAACCACAGCCTTAGCACCCATTATACCAGCTCAGTGCTGAAGTTTTGGAAACTAATTCTCTACAGGTGGGGATTTTTTTTCTTGGTCCTGATCTGTGGTCTGCACGTACACAAGCAGCCCTCCAAATAGACGTCATCTGGAGAACTAAAGTTAGAATAGACTATTTAATGGCTTAGAGAAAAATACTTTTAACAAAACTGAAAGGGAGTTCAGATGCCTTAGTTTATTGTGAATTTGAGTGAGGACCAAAGTTATCTGAAGTTTTAATTACTGTGCCTAAGAGAGCCATAAAATAAAAATGCCTCCAAACTGTGAGCCCATCGCCATCCCTGAGATGCTGGAGACTGTTGTTCATATTAGATCTAAACCACCTGTTCTCATGCCACTAAAAATGTTTGGTTGATCCAACAACACTGGCGGTGATTGATCTCACTTAGGCCAGAGGTAGGTAGGCAGCAAATATGTCAGGATATATGCTTGCCACCATTAGATGAAGCTGGAAGTACAGAATCTTGTGAGTTTGCTTTTATAAGCACCTGACCAACATAACTGGTGGCCATTTTGGACGGAATCTGAAGCAGACCTGGCCAAAGTCTATTATCCTGGCCAGTATTTAATTAAAGCTTGCTCCAAATTTAACTCAACATTTTGTTAGTGGTCTTATTCTCTCCCAGTGAGATTAACAGCTGCTGGCTTTGGATTTCTGTGGGGGTACTGAGGAATGGTCTAAGGTGGAAGTATCCTTAAGAGAGAGGGTTACAAGCCTCACTGTCTGGAAAAGATTTAATAGTTTTTCTTGGGAAGATAATTTTTATTATTTCATTGACTGGTGGCTTCTGAGTTCTGAAATGGTTTCTTTCATCTGTTCTGCCTACATAGTTTATTTTATTTGAAGAAAAAGCTCACAGATGCCCACTTTCACCTGTTGACTGTTGTTTAAGGAAGACTTTTCTGTAAATATTCTCTTAGCAAAAAAAAAAAAAAAATCATTAAGTTCTTCTTTTGTGCAGGAAACTCCCCTGAGCTTTAAGTGCAACAATGACAGCATAATCCTACCTCCGAGAGTCATATCCAGATTGTTCAGGTTTTTGTTTTGCAGCATAGAGAGATATTTTCCACTCCTATGATCATTTTCATTCAGTGTCTCTGTGTCCTCTGCCTTCTCTTCCTATTTCTTGGACTTAGAGGAATCTAGGGTGTTTGCCATGAGCTATCCACAGGCAAGGAGACGCACACTAAGTGATACCATGTTTCCTAGCAACATTCTTGTTCACTTTTTTCTACTCTCTTTTTTATTTTTCAGCTGCTCTTTCATGATGTCACCCCGTTTACACGGGTTTAGTTTCCTCTTGCCGGATATAAGTCTGAGGTCACAAAGAATAGACCACACTTCCCCTTCAACTGAAGCATTTGGATATGGCATAACTTTACTCTTGACCCAGAGGGTATACTTGGGGTGGTGAATACACTTACCACATGACTGCTCCATAGTGTGGTTAAGAGAAGGGATGCGTTTGTTTGTTTGTTTGTTTGTAGACATGAGAGAGAACGACCAGAGGCATATGGAAGAGTACAGAGCAGCAGAGGGAAAAGCAGACTGAATATGGCTGGGGCTAGAGAGGTGGGGGAGAATAGTGGAGGTAACAGGACATAACCTGAGAGGTGAGAAACTGAGAGGGAGAGAAGCTGGGTTACAAGAAGGATGAGTCTCTGCAGGGGAGCAGGAAACAGGCATGGGAAGTTGAAATACATAACAAATGTGTGAATGGGGACAAAGGGAGTCTGGGGGCTAGCATGGACCTTGATAGGCTGAGAGTCACCACAGGTGTTTGTTAATGGGAGAGCTATATGTCCTTTTACCAGAGGTAAGGAAATGACTGCTTTTTGTAGAAGGGAACCAGTTTCACAAGTTCCTAAGAAATTCTGGCTTTTATCTAACTGCCAGAAATCTTTCTATAGTCCACATTGAACTTGTTTCTGGATAGCTGGGCTGCTGTTTGGAGTTTAAGGAATTGGCGTTTCCTTTGGAACTGACAGGCAGGAAGTACACTTGCTTTTTTCAATTCTGACTCAGGTGTTGTCTGTGACTTCCCTCATTGGCTACTGTTGAACCGAACCTCAGTCTTTTGTGAATGACCAATTAAAAAAAAATGTAGCCTAAAGGAAATGAAGGAAAGAGGAAAGAGATGGTCTATGTTGTCGTTAATTTCCAAGAATGCAGTGGGGTCTTTGTATAAACAAAATTTTACTGGGGGGAGGGGTGTTAAGTTTTTGTATAAGGGTTTTTTAAAATTTTTTTTCTTTTTTTCTTGGACAGTTTCTTTGATTACATTTCAAATGTTATCCTCTTTCCTGATTTCCACCCACAGAACTCCCCTATACCATCTCCCTCCCCCTGCTTCTATGAGGGCGTTCCCCCGCCCACCCACACACTCCCACCTTCCCACCCTCTAATTCCCCTGCACTGGGGCATCAAGCCTTCACAGGACCAAGGGACTTTTCCCCCATTGATACCCGACAAGGCCATCCTCTGCTACATTTGTGACTGGTACTATGAGTCCCTCCATGTGTACTTTCTGGTTGGTGGTTTATTCTCTGGGATGTCTGGGAGTCTGGTTGATATTATTGTTCTTCCTATGGGGTTACAAACCCCTTCAGCTCCTTCAGTCCTTTCTCTACCTCCTCCATTATACTCAGTACAATGGTTGGCTGTGAGCATCCACCTCTGTACTTGTCAGGCTCTGACAGAGCCTCTCAGGAGACAGCTATATCAGGCTCTTGTCAGCTAGCACTTCTTGGCATCCACAATAGTGTCTAGGTTTGGTGACTGTATATGGGATGGATGCCTAGGTAGAGCTGTCTCTGGATGGCCTTTCCTTCAGTCTCTGCTCCACACTTTATTTCCATATTTGTGCCCATGAGTATTTTGTTCCCCCTTCAGAGATGGACAGAAGCACTCACACTTTGGTCTTCCTTCTTGAGCTTCATGTGGTCTGTAAATTGTATCTTGGATATTCCAAGCTTTTGGGTTAATATCCACTTATCAGTGAGTCCATAGCATGTGTGTACTTTTGTATCGGGTTGCCTCACTCAGGATGATATTTTCAAGTTCCATCCATTTGCCTAAGAATTTCATGAATTCATTGTTTTTTAATAACTGAGTAGTATTCCATTGTGTAAATGTACCACATTTTCTGTAACCATTTCTCTGTTGAAGGACATCTGGGTTCTTTCCAGCTTCTGGCTATTTTATATATATATGGTTGGTATGAACATAGTGGAGCATGTGTCCTTATTACATGTTGGAGCATCTTCTGGGTATATGCCCAAGAGTGGTATAGCTGGGTCCTCAGGTAATTCTATGTCTAATTTTCCCAGGAAATGCCTGACTGATTTCTAGAGTGGTTGTACCAGTTTACAATCCCACCAACAATGGAGGAGTGTTCTCCTTTCTCCACATCCTCACCAGCACCTGCTGTCACCTGAGTTTTTGATCTTAGCCATTCTCACTGGTGTGAATTGCATAAAAAGATTTTACAAGGTCAGGAAGTTGAATTCCTTATCTTAAACTCCAAGTCTACAGTGTTCTATAGAAAAGCATTTAATGTTTCTTGAACTCTGACCAAGCAAAAACCGATTTTTGAGGAAAACAACCAGCTGTTCCTAGGAAATAAGAAAACAAGTGTTTTATATCCTCCACTGTAATCTTGCCTCATGCTATGTGAGGAAGAATAAGAGGTAATCTGTTAAGGAGCCCATCCTCTGGAAGAACCAAGCAAGCAGGATGAAAGGTGCCAACTCAACCAAGCCAGGACAACTTCAGAGAAGCAACAGTTGAGGGGTTCTTAAAAGGGCAGGGTTTTCTCTTCTCAGTGAGGGGATTTGAAGAGCTCAGACTGCAACACAGAGAAGACCTGAATGGAATCTTTGCTTTAGTTTCCTTCTGAAACTTCTCCTTGCCAACTCCCTTCTCTCCTGAGGAAAACCTCATCTGACATATATCCCATCCACTCCATCTCCTCCTTGGGGAAGCACAGTCTACAATGATCTTTCAAGGAAACTTGTTCCTCTATGAATTGCTTATGTTTCCTTGCCATTTTTTTGTTGTACTGGTATAGAATTTGGGCCTTGGTTTTAGATTGGTGTCATACAATTTTAATGCCACTTCCTAGTTAGCCAACACCACAACACCTCCTGGGTTATCATCGCCATTAAATGACAAAATGAATCCAGAAATGCTTGGAGTGCTGTGAGCACTTAGCAGGATGACTTCTTTTTACCATTTTGTGAGTACTTGAATTTGAACTGATCCCACTGACTCAGACCCACCCCCCCCAAACTGTCAAATCCACGTATGCATGTGTCTGTATACATATAATCCTTTAACAGCTTAAAAGAACTATACTTTTAAACTTCCAGGCTTCCCATACATTTCAATGTTCCCTGCTTTATTAGTCATTCATGCTTACTATCCTGACTTTGCCTGGAATGACCTCTAAGAAAATACAGTAAACCCAGCTTAAATTAATTGGTGTGTGTATGTGTGTGTGTGTGTGTGTGTGTTTGAGAGGGAGAGAGACAGAAAGAGAGAGACAGTGAGAGACAGAGAAAGATAGAGAGACAGAGAGCTAGAGAGTACAGGCATGCATATGCCATGATGTGCCTCTCACTTTCATTCCTTGTGTGAAAATACCTCCCCTTTTCAGCCTCTGAGTTTTAGCTTTCAGTAAGGGAGCATTCATCTGTGACCACTGATCTGATGCTGTCTTTAGCAAACATTCGTGTTAAAAACATACTAGGGTCCTTCTTTGTTCCACTGATTTTTCTCTCATGTGCTTTTTTTAAATCTGACTATAGGTACCTATATGAAAACATATTTATATAACTGTCTAAAGATATTTTACATGTTTTTCTCTGTGTACAAAGCATACTCTGCTTGTCAACATATAACAGTGTTGTATTTTATAAAAAAGAAAGAAAAAGCCAGTATATGTATTGGTAGAGAAAAGTATAGTGAAGTGAGGGTGTGCCTCTGCAAGCCCGTGCTGGGGCTTCCTTTCTGCCTGAGGTACCAGCCATTATTATCGATATAATATGGAATAGAGTTTACTTAGAGCATGGAAAGTGGAGTTGAGAATGGAGGGAAGAGAAAGAGAGAGAGAGAGAGAGA
>NW_021605100.1:103483-111482 GCF_004785775.1 Grammomys surdaster | reverse complement strand
AGAGAGAGAGAGAGAGAGAGAGAGAGAGAGAGAGAGAGAGAGAGAGAGAGATTGACCAGGAATACACGGAGGTGGGAGGAGGGAAAGTGGTCAGGGAAAGAAGTGGTAGAGAGTAAGAGGGTAAGAGATTGAAGAGGAGGGAACAGCCCCTTTTATAGTAAGCCAGGCATACTTGGCTGTTGTCAGATAACTGAGGTGGAGCCTAGAAGAAATTCTAACAGAATATGTTAATAATACTCAGAAGCATATATGCCATCATTTAGACGTAGCATGTAGAACTAATTGGGGAATAGGACCTTAGCACCAGAACCACTCCCTATGTTTAGGTCCCAAGCCTATGTACATATTCTTTAAAGGATCCTTGGTAGCTTCCTGTGCTGAGTTTCCTAACAGTAATAAGAGTTCAAGAAAAACTCCCTCATGGGGATTGTGCAATGATAGATGTGGAAGTAATTCATGTGTTCTTGAGAATAGGATTTGTTCTATAGACAGTTGCTTTACCACTCACTCCATCCCCTCATTTGACCTCTACATATAACCAGTTAATTGGGCCTTTTAAGAATGAGATCCTTGCCCCCTGCTGGGAGCTTCCTTGTGGCTCATATCTTCACTTCTGGAAAAAGTTCTCTGATTCTTAGTACAACTGCTCTATGCCTCATGCACACAGCATACTCTGCAGTGAAATTTCATGGCTGTAATCTCCAAATCCACCTCCTTGTTTCCTCAACCAGAGCTGTGCAGGAGGTGACAGGAGAGAGAGGGATTGTCATCACCAGATCAACGTTCCCCTCTTCTGGACGCTGGGGAGGACACTGGCTGGGAGACAACACAGCTGCCTGGGACCAGCTGGGGAAATCCATCATTGGTGTGTGGGCTATCCCCAGGGGCCTTTGCTGGTGGTGGGAGTGGAACTGTCCCGTGTATGATTTGAATATGCCTTGTATGTTTAGTTTGGCAGTAAAGACAATCAAACTTGAATGCTCTGTCACAGGAATTGCCCAGAGCTGTTAATGAAGTAAAGAAAAACTCAGGTTGAACTTTCTCTCTCATACCCAAAGGCTGTCTTCACTTAACATGGCCATGTTATTTCATTGCAGGTATGATGGAGTTCAGTCTCTTTGGAATACCTTATGTAAGTCATATTAGGACCATTGGACCTTACTGGGATTTCAGTGTATGTGTGTCTGTCTTGAAAGAATGCCTAGCTGATATTCTGATTTTGACTTTTTTTAGACAGGAGCAGATATTTGTGGGTTTTTTGGAGATGCTGATTATGAGATGTGTGTCCGCTGGATGCAACTGGGAGCCTTTTATCCATTTTCCAGAAATCACAACACAGCTGGGACAAGGGTGAGGCAGCCATTCTTCATGCTGCATATGTATTATACAAAAATCAAATCACAGCAGATTTCAAATTTACAAGTTTTGTGTTTTATAAAAAGAAAGAGGGTGTGTTTTATAGAGCCTGGTATGGTGAGGGTGGGAGAAGTGCCTTGGTGGGCCCATACTGAGGCCTCCTTTCCCCTGAGGTAGCAGCCATATGACAGATATAGTATGATAGAGTTTATTTAGGGCACGGGAAAGGGAGTTTAGAAGGGATGAGAAGGGAATAGAGGTAGAGAAAGACACAGCGAGGGAGGAGGAGAAGAAAAAGAATAAGAATAAGAGTAAGAATAAAGAAGAAGAAGGAGGAGAAGAGAGAGGGAGAAGGAGGAAGAGAAAGAGAGAAGAGAAAGAGGAGAGGATGGTCAGAATACATGGAGGGGGGGAAGGGGAGAGCTGGAGAAAGGGGTTAGGGAGTCAGAGAGTAAAAAAGTAAGAGAGTGGAGGAGAGGCCAAACAGCTCCTTGTATAGTAAGCCAGGCCTATCTGGCTGTTGCTAGGTAACTGCTTGGTGGAGCCTATAAGGAAGGCTAACAACAAGTGTGTCATTCTTATTTCCTGATAAATCGTGGAGACCACCAGGACATCCATGTTTTGGAGTATACACAAAGTTCAGAACTCCAAGGTTATAATAAATTTTAATAGTACACTTTTCCTCACTTCTTGCAGGCATTATTGCCAAGAAAAAAATATTTTCTAGCTCCAATCTTGAACTAAAATATAATGTGTTCCATTCTTTGAAAGAATATCTAGTTAGTATTTTACTCAAACAAAAAATAAATCAGTGTTACATGGGGCCTATTTATAAGACTTCACACACACACACACTCACATACACACACACACACACACACACACACACAAAGCCAAAGCAACATTGTATTATTATTTATTTTATCTATTTACATTTCAAATGTTATCCCCTTAACCGAGGACATTATTGTCTTAGTCACTTCAGAATAGGTGAACAAGAGGAACGGTATTTACATTAGCTTTATAGGTGGCCACGAGAGCCGAAAGGAGTAGACTAGAAATGACAAGAGACGTGACATGTGGCTTACACATGGAGTAAGTAACTGTCCATCCATCCTCTTTTGAGATCCACGGGATGCAGTGAAGATCTTACGTGTTGTTACATCCCCACTCCCTTTTTAGAGACAAGACCCTGTGGCCTGGAATTCAACTTTTGAAGAGTACTCAAGAAAAGTGTTGAGGATCAGATACTCCCTGTTGCCATATCTGTATACTCTGATGCACAAAGCTCACACAGAGGGCAGCACTGTCATCCGACCACTTCTCCATGAGTGAGTCTTGCCTCTCCTCAAGAAGTGGGTCTGGGCACATTCGTAAATAACAGTTTGTGTTACAGGGATGAGCTTTATCATATTGGGTTTTTCAGGTTCACAGAAGACAATACGACATGGGATATAGACCACCAGTTCATGTTGGGCCCGGCCATCCTGATCAGTCCTGTTTTGGAAAGTGTGAGTTTCTCAGCATAGGTCATATGCTTTCCAGTCACATGATCCAAAACCACAGGAAAAAACATTATTTTATTTAAAATTAAAAAGTATATATATATACTGAGCTTCTTTGTGTGTGCACATGTAACATGTACAGGTATTAGAAGACAAGGTCTAGGAATCAGTTCTTTTCCTTCTACCGTGTGCCCTCCAGAGATCAAAGTCAAGTTTTCTAGGTTGCTGGCAGATGTCTCTATCCACTGAGACATCTCACTATCTTCAGAGATAAAAGCATTTTATATATCTTCATGTCTTGCTTTCCTTATTCTTTTCAAATAACTTTCTAGAACATCAAAAGGAGATATATAACCTCAAGACATTTACTAATAACTTTTCAAAACTGATTTTTTATTTTTAGAATTCCATGATCTAATATCATTTTATAACTTATTTAATTAAAAGGTTTTTCTATATATTTGAAAAGGATTTGTTAAAGCATATTCATTAAAATTTTTCAAACTCATAACATCACTAATAATATTTCATCTTAGTTTTAATTCTATAAAAAGTATTTTAAAGATCAATGTTGCTTTTCAGTTGGGTTTTCATAGTAACACACTGATTTTATATTTCAGAACACATTTGAGACCAGGGCTTATTTCCCCAGAGCCTGTTGGTATGACCATAGCACGGTGAGTTGAAATATTTTTAGGAAGAATCAAATGACACAGGCCAGAGAGGTGGCTAAAACTTTTTCCTAACTTCTCAAACCAGAAAGAAATCATTTCCAATCTTTCCAGCCATAGCCAGATCCGTATAAACGGGGATCTAAATAAAGACATAGGAAACATGTGAGCACCGATATCTCCCATTGTCTACCTTACACCTTTTCTAGACACATGCAGAAAACATCAGGTTTTCAAAGATTTAAGAACAAATGAAAATAGATTTTTTTTCTCATGTTTACAATACTTTGGTGATCTTCCAACATGCTCTCTTAGTAAGGAAGAATTTCAAATTTAATATATAATTCATTTAATTGATTGACCTTTCACCATTTCTTATCTATATGCTTCCTTCTAGGGATCTGGGAACAGTTCAGCAGGTGAGTGGAGAACAGTGCCGGCTCCTCTGGACCACATCAACCTTCACATCAGAGGAGGCTACATCCTGCCTTGGCAAGAGCCTGGCATGAACACCTACTACAGGTATGAGGAAGCAGTGTTGGGTGACTGGGCTCTTTATCAGGATGAATGGAGACATAATCAAATTACATGGAAACCAAATTGCAGAGGAATCTCACTGGTTGGAATTTATGGGTACCTTCTGATAGGATTTAGAAGGCAAGTTCATGAATTCAGTTCATGGGCGATCTTTTACTTGTGCTCTTGGGTTGAGAGCACAATCTTCTGGAGTGAAAGTTCTCTTGAGAATTCAAACCTATTTTCCTCCCCACATTCTAGAAAACGCAAATATTAAAGAGCACCTTCACTTGCAGTGGATGCACAGGAATTTAGTACCCATTTCTAGGTTTACATGGGTGAACTCAAAAAGAGATTTCACAAACACACACACACACACACACACACACACACACACACGTCATTAAGAGAACATGTCAGGAAGCATATTAAAACACACAGACAGACACACATACACTCACACACACATACGTACATGCACAGACAGACAGACAGACACACACACGAGAGAGAGAGAGAGAGAGAGAGAGAGAGAGAGAGAGAGAGAGAGAGAGAGAGAGAGAGAGAGAAGAGCAGTCTACTTTTTGCCTTTGATGAAAAACATGATTTTCCTGAAACAGCCCTCTGAGATGGCTCTTACATCATAAATAGGATTCGTGTGTGTGAAGACAAGGGAAGATTTTGGATGGGTTATAGAAGTCAAGGTAAAAAATAGGTTGGGTAGGTTAAACTGAAACAGTTGAGTTAGCTCATGGGAGGCTGTGACTGGCATCCTAAATAGTTGGAGTTTTAGTCCCTGGCACCTGAAAGCTGTTTTCTCTGGGATTTTGTTTCTGAGAAATTGATGTCACATCACATTATTGTGTTATTGCAATGGGTGCGTTGGAAAGTATGCACATTTGAATATTGAAAACTAAAGTTGATAAATGCTTCATTAAACTTTAAATGCTTTGCTGACTTGTGTCTTATATTTTACCTCACTCTGTTTTTGTCATTTCATGAACGTTAATACATTGAGTTTCGTTTCTGAATGAGGAACGTTTTCAGCAGATATTCTTTGTTCTTACAACCTTATAACCAAGTAAAAAAATAATGACTTTTTTTTATAGTCGAAAGAATTTTCTGGGATTGACTGTTGCTTTGGATAATGATGGGAAGGCTGGAGGTCAGTTGTTTTGGGATGATGGACAAAGCATTGGTGAGTACAACACCCTCCCAGAGAGCCTGCATATCATTCAGAGCAACTTTGTCACAGAAGCTGAAAAAATATCAGTGGAACCGAAAAACACATCTTTGTGCTGACTGCTGCCTAAAGGTCAATACTGAGGAACTTCTGAAACTTTGCTTCCACATATATACTCTTCTGCAAATTATTGTAGTTATTGGTTCCCCAGTCTTGTAAGTTCATGAGCCTGACATGATGGATTCAGGGCTGATCTATCCCCACAGAACCACCCCACTCTGATAACACAGTGTGCGTGCAAATATCAGGCTGATCACAAAGTCATCCTCATGGGCCAGACTTCTACTCAGGTCTTTTCCCTCATACATAGGGACGCTCACCAAACTCTTGGTGACACAGAAATTAAGAGCTGCCATGAGGATGCTTTCTGTCTTCAAGATGAGTTTTCACTCATTCTTTTATAGATCACTGGCACCCATCCTTATCGTCAGAACACTCCCTTGCTCGGGTATTTCTAAAGAATACTGGCATGCTGCCACTGATCCGCCCTCACCTTTACTATTATCCTACACTAGAACATTTTGATCTTGCAAAATGCAACACTTTCTAAAATCGTGGCCTATTATCTTCACTGATATAAAGATTTCTTCCTTCGAGTTTCCTTTATTCTCATTAAAAGTGTTATGTCCAGGTCTCAGAGTCTCCAAGAAATCTCAAAGAATTGTCATATCCACTTTAGAGAAACATAAGAGCCTTTATTTCAAACCCAGGTTTGGACTGCAAATTGTGCAGAGCAAAGTTGCGGCCCTTGTCTAGGGGTGTAGGGAATATATACAAGCAGGTTACTTGGGGGCGGGGCTTACGGGGTGGATAAGGGAAGCTATAATGTTTTTACGAACTGGTCACAGCTGCCTGGGAACGCTTAATTGGCTTGATTTCTCTCTAAAGATGTATAGTTTTTGCCTTTCCTAAGGCCATCAGCCACCAGTGTTGGGAGTACTTGGCCATCCATCAGAGAGGGTGCCAGTTTTGGCAGCATAGAGGCTGAAAGCTGCATTTGTTTATCTGACTCAGGCTGATAGCGTTCTTCTCAGGATGAGGGTTCACACTTAGGGAGTTGCTATTAGAATGAGGATTTGTGGGCCTTTGGGGCTGGGTCTTTTGGGAGAGTCAGGTGGTGAGAAGGAAGTGGGGGCTTCTTTGTGTGGGGCTGAGGGGGAAGTGCTACTGAGGCCTGTGCTATCCACTAGGTTTCTAGGGAAATGCTGAGGCTGGTGCCAGCTGCTCTGCTTCTTCAAAAGCACTCAAAAGCTTTAACGTTAGAATATTAGAAAAAGTACATATTTAGGTATAATGCTGTATTGTCTTTGTTTTTCTGTTATTAAATACCTAAGAACATGCTAAATTTTTATTTGCTGAAAAGACAGCAAATTTTTGTAAACCTAGTTTATTTTTACTGAATGTAATAGCAGACAGCTGGATACTAGGAAGTATTCCTTGTGAGCATCATTACTATGACCATATATACCATGAAGAAGATACTCTAAAGTTTATCTAACTATAATTGTTCTCTTCATATAATGTTATTTTGCATTGTTATAAATTGCATTTTGAGTATTAGCTTTGTTTGTATTTTAGATTATTTTCCAGAATATATGACCTTAGTTGAAATTTTCATGAATATACTCATCTCTCTATTTAAAATTTTTAAATTACAATGTAATTACATCACTTTCCTTTTCTTTTTTCTTCTCTCTAACCCCTCCCACATCACTTCCCCTACTGCTTCTCAAATTAATGGCCTCTCTTTCTTTTATTGTTGTTATACACACACACACACACACACACACACACACATTTATAAACACATTAACACCACCCAATAAATCTGTTTATATGATTTGTGTGTATACGATTTCAGGACTGACCACTTTCTGTTATATAACCAATTAGGGGTTGCATCCCTAGGAGAATCTAATTTTTCTTACCTCAGTAAGCATTAGTAACATGTGGTTCTTTATCTAGGGGTAGAACCTCATGAGATTTTCCTTTCTGTGTTAGCAAGTCAATTGTGTTATCATTGATTAAGTCTTGTTTAGCAGCCATATTTTATAGGTATCACAAATGTAGTTTCTTTTTCTTTTTAGGAGAAACAAACAATCTCACAGCAGATTTTATTTATCTTCTGCTCTTATAATTTTTCTGCTCTGTCTTCCAGATATTGCCTGAAAAGTTGTACTGTAGATATATCTGTTAAGGTTGAGATACCCATGATCCATCGGTCACTGCATTGTGACCGTTTGTGGATTTGTTTCTCCTCTTCCTCCTCCCCCTCCCTCTCCTCCTTCCTTCTCTTCCTTCTTCTCCTTCTCCATCTCTTTGTCTTCTTCATCTTCTTTTATTTTGCTATAGTGTCTCTTTGCTGTAAAATGAAGCTTCTTTAAAAAAAACATTTATTTATTTATTTATTTATTTATTTAGATCATGTATGTGGGTATACTGTTGTTGTCTTCAGACACACCAGAAGACTATCAGATGCCCATTACAGATGGTTGTGAGCCACCATATGGTTGCTGGGAATTAAACTCAGAACCTCTGGAAGAGCAATCAGTGCTGTTAACCACTGAGCCATCTCATCTCTCTAGACCAAAATGAACCCTTTTTAATGAGGGCTATGAGCTACATATAATCTGTGCATATAAGGATCAGTTTTATGTAACGGCCGTTTCTTTTGTAACGGCCGTCGGGTTCTGCTACTTTGTAAAGGC
>NW_021605100.1:95404-103473 GCF_004785775.1 Grammomys surdaster | reverse complement strand
GGCTGTAAAGATGATAGCCACTTTCGGCTAAGAGTCGGCTCCCAACATTTTAGAATGCAGTTAGAAATTACACTGGTCTATTGTTATTGTACCTTAGGGATATCTTACCATGCTAGTTATAGTTTTAGTTACTGAATGTCAGAGCTGGATAGGACTATTGGATTGTTCTCCTTCCTTGACAGTTTATTGAGTACTTGCTGGTACTATGAAGTCTAGACCACAAGAAGGAGACTTTCAGGTTAGATCCAGCTCCAGTCCTCTTAAGTCCTATGTCCAAAGTATGTGTCCTGTGTCCAAAGTCTCTTCAGCAAGAGTGATTTACCTTAAACCTCTGAGAAGCAACCAAGGGTACAGCAATAGTCTATATTTTGGAGAAATCTGTTAGACTACTCTAAGCGGTCATTTTCCAGGCCTGGTACTGTTCCTGTTTTGTTTGTTTGTTTGTTCGCTGTTGTTGTTATTGGGTTTTTGTTTATTTTTGTTTTTTGTCAAATAGTCACACTTGTTAGTTATGTCAAGCTACAGACATTTTAGGAAAGGAAACCTCAATTGAGAAAAAAAACCCTGAGAGGTTGGCTTACGGGAAAATCTGTGGTATGTTTTCTTAAATGTTTGACATGGGAGGCCCAGCACATTGTAACTGATGCCATCACTAGGCAGATGGTCCTGGGTTGTATAAGTATATGCCAAATAAGAACCTTAAAATGGAAAGGGGTACTCCATTTTCCTTTAGTATTAGGGACCAAACCTAGCAAGGGCTTGCCTATTATCCTTACTGTTTCTTAGGAAGACGGAGCATACCCATTGTGATCCATTTAAGATATTTTGGATGGAATAAGAGATAAGCTGCTAGAACTGAAGCAGATAACTGTTTGCTCTTTTCTCTTTTGTTTTCAGATACATATGAAAAAGGAAACTATTTCTTAGCTAACTTTAGAGCAGAAAAGGTAAGACAATCTTATCGAGTTCATAAATGCTTTTCCAGTTACTTACAAATTAGACATCATATACTAGCTGTGTAAATGTGATATTTTAAGAAAAATACTTCCTGCTTTTACTTGCCTAATTTATGCTATTGACAATGAAATAAGTAAGAAAGTAGTTTTTATTTTATACTTATCCAGAATACCATCATTATTTGAAAAAAAATTAGAGCTCATATTATCCTGGGAGAGGGGAATGGATTTTTCAATGTATAGCTTATTTCTAGGGATAAGTTTTCTAGCTGGTAAAATTTTAATGTACAAATGTGACATACATGATCCATCTTTGTGATACTATTTTATAGTTAATAACTTGATGGCTTCATTGTCAGCAAAATATTTGACAGCAAAAGTTTAGTGAGTTCATGAATGTACAAATTCAGGTGATCTGATCTACACATACTGATCATATGTATCTGCAGATAGCCACCTGTCTATTGCCAGGCTTGGATGAACTTGACTATACTTACATAGCTGGTCTTCATCTGACCTGAAGCTGAGCTAAGATAACATTATGTGGGATGTTGGAGAATGACTTTTTCATGACTGTGGGATAAGTAGAAGTGAAGAATTTAAAGGTGTAACCTTTAAATTATCTAATATCTACACCAACAAAGTCACAGGATACATAGGTTGAGGCAAAAACTTGCTAGCTCAGTGAGATAACTTTATTTTCTTAACTATATACAGAATATCTATTCACACAACTGATTCTACAACTAAGCTGCTGACTCTTTAGAAATCTCTCTCTCTGTGTCACACTATCAAGTTAGTCTAGTCCTTTCTTGAACAGCTCCAAACCCAAGAGGGCTTCTTAGCTCCCTTTCCTAGAATACTGTTTTACCAGCAGCCTGCCAGCTGTTTCTTTGTTGTTCCTGCAAGCCCAAAGAGGAAATACCTACGTCTTACCCAGAACTCCTTCCATAAAACGTTTTCCAGGTCAAAAGAAAGTGACCCTATCAAAGATCCAATTGCTTATAAAAGAAGTCTCTAAGTTCCTTCTCCTACACCCTTGGCATGTTTGTCACCTTCCTAGAGGGTGAGGGTGCTCCAAGGCAAGTGAGTAGAGGCCCAGCAATTTCCATCTTTAAGGTGGGGTACCTTAAGGGCACCCAGATGATTTTGCCCCAGGTCATAGAGCAAAGAACACAAGACCCCTCCCACTTGCCTTAAAATAGGCAGAAACTTTCCATTCTTTAGCATTCTTATCTATGGAGGCTTTTAGAGGCACACTCAAACTGCACAAGTTCACTTGTCGGACACAGTGAACTGCATCTGACAAACCCGATATCTATTTAAGCTTTCGCATTTTGCTAACAATTAGCTTTTCTCTGTATAATGGTCAAACATCCTGTAACATAAGCTTGAGAGATGACTCAGTGGTTAAAGGTGCTTCCGGCTTCTTCAGAGGAGCTGTGTTCGGTTCTCAGCACTCCCTGCAGGCAGCTTACACCCACCTATAACTCCAGTTCCAAAAAAAAAAAAAAAAAAAAAAAAACGAAGTGTACACATAAGTTCACACAGATGCATGCATACATATACATAAATCAATAATCACTTCTTTAAAAACTAGAAGTAGAAATATCAAGTTCTTACATTCTGTATCAAGTTGACTAATTTCTAATGAGCCAAGTGTACATAACCAGATCCAGAAGCGGGCATGGGGCTGGAGCTCATTTTACTTATTTCAGAAAGGCAACATTATAAGAAACACATAGAAACTGACAGTTATAGAAGAATAAATAATTGGAGGCAACAATGCTATTAATATACAGCAACATGTTGGATGATTCCATGGACAATCCGTCTTCTCCTGAGAATTATGTAAATCATTCTAAGTCAAGTCTAGAATCTGCTTATCACTTATCCATTGGCTTAAAACCTGGGCTACTGAAGCACAAATTAATTGTAACAGTGCTTTCAAATAGTTAATGTTTGTTCAACACTCCCCTGTCCTGTCTTGCAATTATGCATATTTCTGGGTAAAAAAATTTGCATTTTCTTTGTGTTGTGTTGTGTGTTGTGCTGACTCCTAGATCTGATCACTCTGAATGACAGTTAATCTAGATGTCTCTTAAAATATGGTGGCCAGGATTGAAGGCATGATTGACACTTTTATTATACTATATGGTACCCACGGCCTATCTTTGGCTGTTCCATACTTGAAAATGTGAGAAGCCCAATTTGAAATATTCAAATGTGAAATTTAAAGAAAGAGAGAAAAAGATTTCATGAGTATTCTTACACTGAATACACCCTGAACTAATTTAGAAATATCAGGTAAAAAGAATGTATTTTACAATTCTTCTGATTCTTTTTACTCATATATACATATATCATGGTGTACATTGTATTCTACCAGCAGATTTGCTAGATAGCCTGACACCTCTTCTTAGAAAAACTTTATTATTTCTTTTGGTGGGGATATTTTGTGTTGAATTTTGAAGATACATATCCCCTTAAAATGTTTCTTTGTTTCTCTGTGTATCCTGGGCTGTCCTGGAACTCTCTTTGTAGACCAGGCTGGCATTGAACTCTTAGTGATCTGCCTTCCACTTCCTCTCAAGCGCTGAGATTAAAGGTATGCACTACCACTGCAAAACTTCATTATTAATTTGAAAAGAAACACTTCTGTCTAGTTTTTCTTTTTTTATAACATCAACATTCATTTAAATAACTCTTAACTCTAAGGTTCAATTTTCTTGTTAGTCTAAAGTAATAATAATGAATTATTTTATGATATTTGATAGACTTTCCCACTCTAAAGATGAGGCCGATATAAAAGAAACTCTCATCTTCCTCTGGGATCTGGGTGATTATTATCAATGCCTTTGGCTGGTCAACCAGCTTTGTGGTGGGAGGGAGTATACGTAGCATTTGCACTTTTCTTTAGTGTGAACATTTCTTTCAAAATAGCTTTCAAAATTGAAATAAATTTGACAATAAACTCTTAAATCAACAAGCTAAGGTCTAATTATTTTCTTCTAGTTATATTTCTTTCCTTGAATTTTCACCTTGGTTCTGTATGTCCAACCAGTCACAAAATGTCCTATTGTATATTTATTTTTAATCAAAAATATTTATCTGTAAGTGTGTTTCAGAAGGCCAGAGAAAGACATCGTATCTCTCAGAGCTGTAGTTATATGTGGTTTTAAGCCTGGCAAGGTGATGAAAACTGAACTGTGTCCTCTAGAAGGATAGCAAGCCCTCCTAATCGCTGAGCCATATCTCTAGCTCCTTATTTATTTATTTTGGCATGGAATCCCGTCTTCTCTTGCCCAGATTGATTTTGAACTTGCTGTGTAGCCAAATAGGATTTTAATGCATGATACCTCCACCTTAGCTTCTTCAGGACTGGGATTACAGTCATGTGTCATTACATTTGACTTTGTTAGGCTTTCAAGACATGATGGAATATTTTTATTTCTCTTTCTGATGGTATCATCAGAATCAAGCAACACACAACTTTACTCTATTGTCTCTGACTCCCTTTTTCCCCATAGAATTGTCATAACTGCTGGAGTTCAGGAATCGCCACACACACCACTCAGACTCCAGTCTCAGTTAAATAAAAGAAATTTATTGAACACATATGCCAAGACTGATTGACTGATCAGGTTCATAGCCTATCCTCGGGAGCTAAGACTGAAACTTGAACATTTTTCAGGGCAGAATATAAAGGAAAAAAAAACCCACAAACCCACAGTAAATTCAGGTTCAGGTTCAGGAAGTGCTGCCTGTTGGTCAGCTTTGACTCTAGCTATTTTGGCTAGCTAAACAGAACAGTTCTAACTGACCTTTATTCTGACTGTTCCTAAGTAGATCTTATGGATGTGGGATTTCTTAAGATTAACAAACCTTAGAATATATATGGAACATAACAGGATATGTTGTCTGCTTGACCCTGCTCTTAGTCAAGTTATTATTCTGTCAACAATATGAAATAGCTGGCAAGCATAGTACAGAAAGAACAGAGAATTGCTAGCAGGCATGGAAAAAAATAGTTACAGCTATGCTGAGGTGGCAGGGGGTGGGCAGGCCTCGCTAATAACATTGTTTTTAACCAGTGTTATTTCACTGTTTACTTTAGCATCTGCTGTACTAGTCGTTGTCCATCTGGCCCCACTACTTGTCTGATCTTTGCGGTGTGTAATACTCAAGTGTCCTTCCAGGACTTTTGGAGTTCCATGTCTTCATTAATGCTTTTCATATCTACTTCATTCCCATAGTGACGTTTCTTCCGTTTCCTTAACACCCATAGTATTATTTTGCTATGATTTTCATTTTGCTTTAATTGTATAACATCTCACAATTTATCTCATTTTAACTCAAATTGATGCTTAAATACTTGATCATAATTTAGACAATTTGTTATGTTCCTTGAATACGTTCTTAATTCGGTGACAGCTTACTATGCTACTATATTATACCACCATACCCTCAATCCACCTGATCTATATCGCTTAACTCTATGAAAATGGATGACTCCGTTTTCTACAATCATAATTTTCTTATCTGAAGAACATAAGTAATGATGCTTTATTATAAGAATTAGTATGAATTCACAAAAATAATTAACAGAACCTTTTTAGTTCATAAACCTGTCTTTGACATTGTATTATGATTCTCCAGGGGAACAGAACTGACAGAATAAACACACACACATGGACACACACACACACACACACACACACACACACAAATACATATAGAGGGAATTTGTTAGAGTGGCATATAAGCTGTGTCTTGCCTAGTCCAATAATGGCTGTCTCCTGACTTAAAAACCAAGAATCTGGAAGTTGTTCAATTCATCAGACTGGATATCTCAATTGGTCTTCAGCCTATATTGGAATCTCACAGCAGTAGACTCTAATACCAGTAAAGGAATGCCTCACGTGTAGCATAGACAAATTCACCAGAGAGAGTAAAGACAAGCAGAAAAAAGAAAACAGCTTGCTTCTTTCTTTTTATGTGGGTTGTCATTAGAAGATCTATGTCCCAGATTTAGGGTGGGTTTTGTCACTTTAAATAATCCAATCAAGAAAACTCTTCCCAGGCATGCCCAATGAGTTTAAGTTGATTCCAGTTACAGGTAAAAATCAAGATTAGCCATTACAGACATCATAAAATTTATCATGGCTGGTACTTGGGAACTCTGTCTCCATGAAATATTTAATAAAAATTAGAAACAAAAACAAATACAATAAGAGTAATTCCAAATAATTTCACATTGTAATATAGAACATAGTTTATTATGTGTATGTTATATATATTTTCTCCTTATGAATTTTTTATAGAACACCTTGCAAATCCAGATCCTACATAATCAGTATCAGAGTGATATAAATCCACTGAAAATTGGATACATTAGAATCTGGGGTTTAAATTATACCTATGTTGTACAAGTCATTTGTACCTACAACAACCAACAATTCATCCAGAATGATTTCACAAGTGAGCCCTACAAACAGGTATGTCTGAAAGGAATACTATCATGAATTCAGATTATTATTTTATTAAATTATCTCTGCTACTACTATATATGTTATACATGTTCAAAGGGTTGCACATATTTCTGAAAATCTGTGAGGACTGTTGTAAAAATGCAACATCGGTGGTCTTCCCCTTGTAGTCTGATTTTGATGATTTGTAGCCTGATGCCATCCTCTCTGTTGTGTTTACTAATGAGTTGGATTAGGTTTGAATAGATTGTTTTCCTAGGCTACCTTACAAAACACAGAATCATTTTATCTCAGAGGCAAAGCCAAGGAATGTCTGTGAAATCCCTTTCTCCTTCCTACAGTATGCCCAGTCTTTAGAGAATTAATGGTTGTTTTTAAGCTTCAAGATGGCACTTAACTGTTCTATTATTGCTTGAATATCATTCATTCATAATATGAGATGTGTTTATTTGCCTAACAAAATAGAGTGCCAGAAATATCAGACTATTATGACTATTAAAGTGACAGCTTTGTCCCAGCTCTGGAACCAAGTGAAACCACATTTTGCAAGATGGGTTACTGATAGAATAGCAACCAGTGTAATGATAACTTTAGATCTGAATAGTAGTTTTAGGCCATGGACTAAGTATAACTAGATGCAGTAGTCAAACAGAATGGTTTAGAGAACTGGAAGGAAATAGCTATAGTCAGTGCTTCCAAATGGAGAAAAGAATGTCCTACTAGTATTGGGATTTTGGAAGATGACCATTCTAAGCACCTATGCAGATTTTGTGTCCCTGTGGTCTTCTTTGTTTCATAGATATAATAATGTGTTTCTTGGATTACTGGATTCAAAATTACTATGAAAGTATTGTTACCGATTAACCCAGCTGCAGAAAATCACTGAGTACTATTTGGAGAAGTTCTATAGAGTAGGATAGTCAATGTCTATTATATGCCAGGAACTATCTTAGCATTGACAGTAATGACATGAAACTCATCTGCTGTCCAAAAAGGAAAATGTCAATGGCAAAATGAAAAGTAAAGAAAAAGAGTTAATTTTAACCACAACTGTAAATATTTGAGAACATTAGGGCTTAGACATAAGAAAATGTGAAGAAAAAGATTTCTGGCACTTAGTTACACAGAGAACACCTTATCATGGTAACCTGGGACCAATATAAGCTGAAAAGATTTGTGTCAAGGACTCTTTTGGAAAAGAGAATACATTTTTATTTTTTGTTAAAGTAAAAATTGAATAGTGTCTTCAACATAATGTTTAATATGTTTTAATACATCAATGTAATCATTTTGTTCTTGGCAGAAACTAACAATTCGATTGACTGGGAAGAATATGACCCTAGAAGAGCTGACTGAGATTACTTGGATTTATGGAGATCCTCCACTTCCTACACCAAATGCAACCAGTGTATTGCCCACCAGCCCTCACCCATCTGAATCTAGCACTGAAACTGTGACCAGTTCTGCTTTCACGACCACGCCTGATGTAACAACTACTTTCCCAATCACACTTCCTAATACAACTACACCTTTCCCTACCAGCCCTTCTCATACTACCACTAGTGTTGTGTTTCCTAACACAACTGCAACTCCTCAAACAAGTACTGTTGACAACACAACTAAC
>NW_021605100.1:59258-95394 GCF_004785775.1 Grammomys surdaster | reverse complement strand
AACACAACTAACACCACATTTCCTGGCACAACTGCACCTTTCCCTACAAGTCCTCCTCCTGCTAACACCAGTGATGTTATACCTGTCACAACCATGACCACTGAGACAAGTACTGTTGACAACACAACTAACACCACATTTCCTGGCACAACCACACCTTTCCCTGCAAGTCATCCTCCTACTAACACTAGTGATGTGTTTCCTGTCACAACCACAGCTACTGAGACAAGTACTGTTAAAAATGAAACAAGCACATTTCCTGGCACAACTACATCTTTCCCTGTAAGTCCTCCTACTGCTAACACTAGTGATGTGATGCCTGTGACAACCACAACTCCTCAAACAAGTACTGTTGACAACACAACTAAAACCACATTTCCTGGCACAACTGTACCTTTCCCTACCAGTCCTCCTACTACTAACACTAGTGATATGATGCCTGTCACAACCACAACTACTAATGCAAGTACTATTAACAATGAAACAAACACATTTCCTGGCACAATTACATTTTCCCCTACAAGTCCTCCTACTGTTAACACTAGTGATATGTTTCCTGTCACAACCAAAACTCCTCAAACAAGTAATATTGACAACACAACTAGCACCACATTTCCTGGCTTAACCCCATCTTTCCCTACACATCTTCCTACTACTAACTCTAGTGATGTGATACCTGCCACAACCACAGGTACCAAGACAAGTACTGGTGACAAAACAACTAATACCACATTGCTGAAATAACTACATCTTTCCCTACATGTCCAACTACTGTTTGCACTTGTACTATTGTTCCTGTCACAATGACAGCTACGGAGACAAGTACTATTAATGTGACAGCCATATCTCCTCTTCCAGATATAGGTACTATGTTTCTTACAGTTTCTGATACTGATGGTACTAATGATTCTACAGCTATGGGGAGTACACCTTATAGAACAGGTCCTGCTGATGTCACAAGTAGTACCATATATTCTGATAAAATTACATTTTTTTCTGTGAGTGCTGCTCCTGATGGCACTAATTCAACTTTTTGTACCATAGTCACACCCTACATAATACACTTTCTTAATATTACAATTATTTCTACTCTTGCTGATGTACCTAACCCCTTTCCTATAGAATCTACCACAGCAAACTCTAGTGTTGTGTTCCTAGTGTAATCATACCTTTTTTAGGGAGTAGAATGAATAGCACAAGTAATACTATTGAAACTACTGACAACTTAACTACAACATCTACTATCCCCATGGTTACACATATTTTCAACACAAATCACACAAATTTAGGTACTTCTGACAAGGTCTTTTCCAATGCTTTAATTCCAAGAACCACATGTATTCTCACTATCAGTATTGCACATGATGTAGGATGTGTCAAAAACACTACTAACGGAAATAAATCCAGCATTGCCACAGGCAACAACATATACCTTATGAATCCAGATGCCATAATAATGTAAGACATAGCTTTCATAATTACAGAAGCTCATTTGGTTGCACAGAACACTACAACCAGTTATTTACCTACTGTTGTAGTCAATACTGTCACTCATACTACAAACGTGAGCACATATGCTTTAACTGTCACCCCTTCCAGTAGATAGAACAACAGTCAAAGTGTCTGCTGTTGACTCCAGATACATGGTGGATGCTGAAAACTCTATGCTAGTGCCATTATCTCACTCAAAGTTCTAGTGCAGGGGTGCTCAACTTTCCTAATATTGTGACCCTTTAATACAGCTCCTCATGTTGTGATGACCCCCAATCATAAAACTATTTCATTGCTATTTCATAACTGTCACTTTGCTAATGTTATGAATTGTACAATAATTGTATAAATACCTTATATGCAGAAAATCTGATATGCCATCCCTATGGTGGTCATGACCCACAGGTTGAGAACCACTGTTTATGCTAGAACCCCATCTGTTGAAGGATTGTTACCTCTTTGTGAATAGATTAGGATAACTTGGTTTCCAAAATATCGATATTTCAAAAACTACAATTGTATATGTATAAGGATGTTTATATTCCAAACATAACATCTACCAAAAAAAGGTATACATGTTTATCCTAATGTCAGAATACATAGCATAATTATTTCTAATACTAGCTATTACTTCTATAGTCCTGTTGGTTAATTGATACGTATCTTCACTTGCAGTCTTAATATCTCATGCCATACCATACCATACCATACCATACCATACCATACCATACCATACCATACCATACTCTGTGAACATTATTAATATGAGTGTCATTGGTAAAATAGCTTCGCTCCTACTGTTCATGGGTTATAAGGCCTGATCCAATAGAGGAGAGAGACCCAGTAATGTTTAAGTTACCTCTCTAACAGCAATTGTTTACACTGCAGAATTTGAAATATTCTATCATGTCTGTATATACAGTAGCTTACTATCATATATAGTAAAACCATCTTTTGCTTTCAAAAGGATTTCCTCTATTAGTATAGACATAAAAACTGCTACTGTTATAGATTTTTATACATTTCAACTTCAAACACTGAAGTCATGAAATTATAGATACAGCATATTTACCATTAGAGAAAACAAATATATAATTGCAGGTGTTAAAATATAATTTGGCTATAGTTTCAATAATTACTCTAATGTTGATGACACTCTACAGGTTTTAAAATCACAGATTGAGACTTTCTCTTCTCAAATAATTGGGATGAAATTTTTCACAGTTTATGTTTCTGAACATCTGCCCATACAAAGTGAGATCTAAACATGAAGTTCATTAATGACCATGTATACCCTAGACATAAGGCTTGAAGATAATTTTAGTTAATATCTAAAGTAATTTTATGCATAAAGCTAAGTTCATGGTTAGAAGTTTTCTGCTTGTGGGATTGTATGTGTATGCAAAATGTGTTATATTTTCAGATTAGGAATACTCAATCTATATTTATTGATACCAAACTGCTCTAGAATTTTGAAACCAATCTTATGAGCTAGTTTTAGGGCCCTACTATACCTACTAACAGTGGACTCTGATGTGCCTACAAACTAGAACTTACTTAAGACAGAGGTTAGACTGTAAAGGCTTAGCCCCAGGAGGCAGTCTATGCTGCATTGGAATTTAGAATCGTGGTTACCTAGCCTTTCACTGTATTTTATTTTTTTTGTGTGTGTGTATGAAGTCTATCCTGTAGTGTGTTAGAGGTTCCTGAATGGCCCTGATCTTTCATATTCAAATTTACCACTCATCTTTGACCTACTCCTTCCTTAGCTAAGCCTCTATCTCATCAATAAACTCATGAATATTACCAAATATAAACAATTAGGTGCTGTTGAAGGTTTAGCCCCAAAATGGTATTCTAAAAATGTAGTATGAAATCTGTGGGGTGTCCCAGACTTTTAGTAAAGTCAATAGCATCAAATATGTTTTCATAATACCAAGTTATTATTTGTCTCTGTTACTATTTTTGTATTACTAGTACATTAGTGGCAATTTTCAGAGACTTTTAAGTGTGATATTGAAATAGAAAAATACAGAAACAGCTACAAAAAAGGTGCAAGTCATTAAAAAGACTTATGAAATGTAAAACAATACAATTCTTCTTACTCTTTGTTTTGCCTCAAAATATGCTTATTTTTCACAAAGATGTTATTTATGTTAAAAGGTAGTAGATACATTGTTATTTTCAAATAAAAAATAAATATAAAATATTTTGTAAATGACTCAATTTAAGTTTTGTATGCGGTAAATATTAACAGGTGTCACTCACATACGCAACATGATGTGTTGACTGGTTTTTGTTGAAGTTAGGACTGATTCTTTCAGCCTCATGCTCCTAGAAGTAAGACTCAGACTCAAAATATTTACAAATACCTTGGCCATATAGCTAGGCTCTTCTCTGACTAGATCATAACTTAAAATATTCCAAATGTAGCTCAACTATGCAATGTAAGGCAGACCAATACGTGTGTCGTTAGCAAAGAATCCTTCATCACATGTTCTTTCACATGTTTGCTTTAGTCTTTCACCTGTGTCCACTTCAGGAAAATACTTCTCCACATGCTTGCTCCAGCAAGACACCTTCCAACACAACTGACTTTCCAAAGAACTCTTTTTTTTTTTTTTTTTTAAATTTTTTTATTGGATGTTTTATTTACATTTCATATGTTGTCCCCTTACCCCATCCCCCACCCACCCAGGAACCCCCAATCCCCTCACACCTCCTCCTTCTTCTTTGTGGATGTAACCTCTATCTACCCCCCAACTCCCACCTCCCCACCCTCAAAACTCCCACCCCCTGGGGCGTCCAGCCTTCACCAAAGAACTCTTAAGGTTTCCACTTCACCATGTGTGTTTATTTGATTTGTTTGTCTCCTCGAACAAAAGGCATTTGTATTCTTTATTGCAAAGCTGATAGTTAACATGCAATACAGTTAATAAGCTTAACAGTATTATTTTTTAATGTAATACTAGTTTACTTCTTTTTGGAATACCTTTTTAAAATGATCCATTATTTTTTTTTTTAGATATTTTTCTTGGTCAGTGGTCTCAGGATTCCTTTGTTGGATACTTTTCCTCTCCTGGAAAGATAAAAGGAAATGACCTCACCCCAACTCCAACTCTGAGTCCTTACCTTGATTAGGACAATATATCTTTTCTAGGACAAATTCCTTTTTGGCAACAGAAAAAGCATTATCTTTCAATTTGAAATTATACACATATGTTATACGGATAAATATACCTAAATTTCCCTTTCTCTTTATATAAATTTAATATTGCTGTGCATTTATTTTTTAAATCAGTAAAGAAATTCCTACTTATTATTAAGTAAAAGCCTACATAGTACCTTTAAAGAAAAAATGTGTCATTTTGAATTTTAGACTAGGAAAACAAGGCACTCTCTACTAATCTGGAGCCCTGAGATCTCTCAGACTCTAAGCCACCAACCAGGCAGTATACACTAGCTGGTACAAGCCTCCCCTGTCCCCCCTGTATATGTCCCTATACACAAATACAACAGAGGTCTGCCTGGTTTGGCCTCAGTGAGAGAAGAAGCATCTAACTTCCTAGAGACTTGAGGCCAAATAGAATGGGGTAGCCTGGTGGAGTGGGGTGGGAAGAAGGTGAGAAGTGGGGAAGTGAGGGGTTGAAGGGTAGGGACATCCTCTTGGAGACAGGGGGCGAGGAAGAATGGGAGGTAGAACTGTGGGAGAGCTGACCAGGAGGGGTTAATGACTGGACTGTAAAAAAATTAATAATAATAACAAAACAACAACAATGACAAATCAGATTGTAATTTATAAGTGGCTGTATTTATCAGCAGAGCATTTTGCTCTGACTTTATTGTGTAGATCAGGCTGGTCTAGAATTCACAGAGATCTCTCTGTCTCTATCTCCTACGTCTGTTGTGTTTTAGCTTAGATGCTCTGCAGCACCTGGCTAAGCCCTGTTCTTCTTTTGTTTTTTTTGTTTTGTTTTTTAATTTAATTGTTTTACTTAGTCACTTTATATCCTGTTCACTGTCCCTCCCCCTGTCACTCCCTCCCACAGTCTTTCCTCCCACCCCTCTTCTCCTTTAAGCCAGCTGGGGGGGCCCTCTGTGTATTCCTCCAACCCTGGCACTTCAAGTCTTTGAGAGACTGGGCGCTTCCTCTTCCACTGAGGCCAAACAAGGCAGCCTAAGTAGTAGAATATATCCCTTGTACAAGCAACAGCTTTTGGGATAGCCTCTGTTCCAGTTGTTCATGACCTACATGAAGACTAAGCTACATATGAGGGGGGAGGTCTAGGTCCAACCCATACATGTTCTTTTGGTTCAGACTTTGAGAGCCCCAAAGGTCCAAGTTTGTTGACTCTGTTAGTCTTCCTGTTGAGTTCCAACTCCCATTGAAACCTACAGTCCTTCCTCCTATTCTTTCATAAGAATCCTCAGACTCCCATCTACTGTTTGGCTGTGGGTGTCTGTATTTGTCTGAGTCAGCTGCTGGGTGAGACCTCTCAGATGACAACGTGCTTCTGTCTGTAAGCATAACAGAGCATCATCAATAGTGTTAGAGATTAGTGCTTGCCCATGGGATGGTTCTCAAGCAGCTTTATTCCTAATAGCCAGAAACTGGCAATAACTTAGATGTCCCTCAACTGAAGAATGAATAAAGGAAAATCTGTTACATCTACACAATGGAATACTATTCAGCTATTAAAAACAAAGACACCATGAATTTTACAGGCAAATGGATGGAACTTGATAATATCTTCCTGAGTGAGGAAATCCAGACCCAAAATGACATGCATTGTGTGTACTCACTCATAAAATACAAGTAGCAGGCTATACTCTACAGACCCAAAGAAACCAAACAAGAAGGAAGGCCCAAGTGAAGAAGCTTGAAACTCATTTAGAAGAAGGACAAAATCAGTTATAAGATGTATATGGAAGGCGAGAACTTGAGAGAGGGCTATGGGAAGGCGAATGGGGGCTGAGGATCAGGTGTGAGGAAGATGGCCGAATGGCCATGAAAATGAATGGAAATCTGCAACTGACGAGGGTGAGGAGGTGGGGGCATCTCGAGGATGAGGCAGGGACCTGGGACAAGAGAGAAACCCAAGAATCAATGGGGGTGACATTAGCTGTGACTCATTACACTGGGGATATGGAACCTGAAGAGACCACCTCCTATGTTGAGACTGGAACCTCACTGGAGTGATAGAAACACCAACTCACTCACAAAACTTTCAACCCATAATTTATCCTGACTACAAGTAATACAGGCACAGGGGATGGAGCAAAATCCTTTCTTTACAGGAATAGACATCCTTCAGTCTGACTCTGGCCACAGCAGCTCAACTAGGGCTCCATTTCTTTATGCCATGAGAGGACAGGCATAAAGGACAAGCTGACCTGCCATGCCAAGCTTACGAGAACCTGAAGTGGCTTTTACCATGGCTGTGGTTTCTGGGAAGTCTCTATGGGTTTTGTCACCCACCTCTGGACCCCACTGTATTTAGCCTGTGTGTAACTGGGAGTTTGTTTCTTTCCCTCTGCCACCACTATGCTCTGCCCTTGGGAAGAGAAGCCCCAACTTCTGTGTTCTGCTTTTAAATTCAGTAGGGAATTTTTAAAAAGAGCTACCTTCCATACTATCTCTCTGTAGGTTCCTGCTCCTTGGCTAGGAAATCTTCTTGGTTGCTGGTCTTGTGCTGTTCTGGGAAGCTTTGGCTTTTGTCTGCTATTTATTTATTTATTTATTTATTTATTTATTTATTTATTCATTCATTCATTCATTCATTCATTCCTTTATAAATACCATGCCTATTGTCCTATTTCTCTGGTTTTTGTTTTGTTTTGTTTTTACCTGCATCTTGTCATCTAAACATGGGTTCTAAATACGTTCTCGCTTCATGTTGGGTCACCATTTGGTGAAGTTAGGGCTGTTTCTTTCCCCTAGCCCCATGCTCTCAGAAATAAGACTCAGACTCAAAATACATTTACAAATACCTTGGCCATATAGCTAGGCTCTTCTCTGACCAGATCATAACTTAAAGGAACCAATTTATTCTAATCTACATTCTGCAAAGTGGCTGGTTACCTGTGCTCAGGTAACATGCCTCTGTTTAGTCATATCTTCCTGGGTGAATCTCCTGTCTCTGACACTATCCCAGAATTCTTTCTGACTCCCAGATGTCTCCCTTCATATTTGCTGCCTAAGCCATAGGCCATCAAATTTATCAATGACAGATACCAAATCCATACAGATACAAGATATTTTCTCTACAGGTTTTGAACATAAAGAGATCCCAAAACCAAAGAATTTAAAAGCCACTTTCTTAGGTCTACACCATAAGTCCCCAACTTCTTGTACTGGTTAATTATACCAACAGCACACACAGCATCTCTGATTTACTCTTCTTGAACACATCTTCTCCTTCTATTAGTATCTTCCTGACCTTCTGACCTGGCACAATAGATGCACTATGTTTTAGATCATTCAGTGGTACTCCACACGAGGAATACAGGTTCATCACATACACTTGTTTCTTGGAATTGACCCACAAGCTATAGCTATTTGAACAAAGTCGAGTTCTTATGTTAGGGAACACATGGCTCTTGTCTGATCATTCCAACCAAAACAAAACTCATAATTATTTCTATAGAGCTTGTCACGAATCCCATTACTTGCCTCTCCACAAAGAGAAACCCAACATACTGCATTTTTGGCAGCACAAACTTAGGGGTGAGTTATAGGTTTGAAGGTTTGCTTTTGTGTATGTAATCTGTATGTATATGTGCATATTTGTATATGTGTATGCATATACATGTATGAGTACATGCCCATATTACCTCCTATGTATGGATGGCAAAAATCAATATAAAGTGTCTTCCTTAATGACATTCCATCTTTTTTTTTAAGATTTTTAAAATGTATTTATGTATATGAGTGCTCAATTTACATGACAGGAGAGAGAGTTAGATCCCATTACAGATGGCCATGAGCCACTATGTGGTTGCTGGGAATTGAACTCAGGACCTCTGGAAGAGCAATCAGTGCTCTTAATGGCTAAGCCATCTTGCCAGTCCATCTATCTTACTTTTAAGACAAGAGCTCTCAATAAAATTGGAGCTCACCAGTTAGGTAGGCTTGCTGGCCACTGCTCTGCAAGGATTTTGCCAGTCCCTGTACCCCCACCTCAGGTCTGGGGTCATAGCTGATATCTTAACTCTAATTTAGGCAAAGAAGTTTCTATGTCCAGGCTACCAGCCTCAAGATACCAGAGTGCTATTGATGACACATCCCCACCCTTGTAATTAGTATACCTTAAACAAATGTACCCATTTCCCCAATTTACCCTATAACCTCTAAATCACAAACTAGCAAGATTCTCTTCCTCCTTGCTGGAAATACAGGATCACTCTTCCACTACCCTCCTCCTAGAATCTGAGATAGCCTGACTATATGCAGTAAATTCATCAACTGTGAGATATAAACTCCCTCCTCTGAAACCTATAAGAAGGAACTTACCTTACTCCCTGCCATGCTATTGTCTTTTTGTGATATTACTAATTCTTCTAAATCTTTCAAAAAAGTCAATCTACCTCAATGTCCTCCTCCTTGAATCATAAATCCAAGACCTTTCAGTATACCTCGATAAAATATACCACAGTAAAAATAGATTTTAAGGGTTGTGTGGTTTAAAATTTCTGAACCATAAAAGTTTCCTTATACCACACTTTCCAGATCATCAGCATCTGACCCAATATTTCCTCAAAAGATTGTCTGCTACATTGTTGGGTAATATAAGTGGTCTAAGAAGACATTCTAAAGAGAGATGAACTTGAAAAACCCTCTTTGATTAAGGTAGCAAGAACTTCTGTTTATATTATTATGAGGCTTTGAAGTGGTTCTGATCAGTTCAGAAGTTGAATGTGTTGTGCTTCTGAAGATGCATAGCCTTAAGTATTGTCATATCTAAGGAAGTGATGAGCTCTTTAGTTCTCATGTCCTCAACATACCTCACCACTGTTAGAAGAAGGGCCACACAATCAGGAAGCAGGGCTATGACATTAGATCATAGCCCCTCAAGCTGTGATATGGAGTTTGCTGAAATCATATTCTTGATCATCTGGAAATTAAGATCCTGCCAAATACCTTGGTATACCTAAGGTAGGGGTTGCCTTCTAGAAGACATAATGGGTAAGACAATTCATAGTTTGGCAAAGTGACTTTAAATCTAGCTGAGAATTAATTAGACATATTTTCCAGAAAATACCAGATAAGCTCACTCTCCTGGGATTTTAATAACAACTGAAATTCCACAAAATTTTTGTTCTTAGTCTCTATTCTTTCCCCCATAGAGGGGAAAAGACTAGCCTTGTGCAGCAGGAATAAGAACTTACTTTTTGCTAATTTGACTTTTATTTATTTTCAGAGCTCAATTCACCTTGGGTTTCTAGATAGATTCTTCATTCTGAGTGGCTCACACATAGCAGTATAACTTGAGGTAGGATAAACAAAGACCACCTAACAGTAGAGACTCAAGGGTAGAGATCAAGGATGGCATGTTGCATGTTGTATGTGCGTTAACCAACCCCTCCTGATGCTTTAACCTGGCAATTCAAGAGGCTTCCAAGCTGCTTTGCCTGCACCAAAGACTCAAATGAAAGAGACTGCCAAAGGAAGCAAGTTGAATTCTATTTAATGTGATACTTAGAAATTTTATCTCTATGTACACAGAATTCCTTCCTTTACCAAAAATTACCCTTTACTCTATAGTATATCTATATAACATTGCTCTTGAAAGACTGGACACAAACCATCATTAGAACAGAGAAGCAATACCTTCTCCAGGGCCACACACATGCCAAGGGGTTTATAATGATCTCCCTCTGTACTCAAGCCCCATCATATTCATAGCATCAATTTGAAAGAAAGCCAGACACTAGGATTCTTGGAGAGCGGATCCACCATCTAACACTCAGACTTGGAGGCAGAATTTCTCATAAAACATGTTATCCTATCAATGGTCCTGAAACTTTAAGAATGACTTGAACAGTAAATTGTGGATAAAAATCTAGAACCTGCAGTATCATGATTTTGGTTATGGAAAGTGGCATGAAGGACACTTAGAGGGGTCAAATCATGGAGCTGTTTTTGTAGTTCATGATAAGGGAGTAGGTATCATGAGGAGATAGAATCACACTCCAGTCTGGAGCATTGCAAGGAGCCATGAGAGGCTACCCTGCAGGAACAGGACAGCAACCATGGGCAGGTGCCTCAGAGTATCAGCATGGGAGCCAGAGAGAGCCATTGGTACAGCCCTGAAGCCTGCAGGGGTCTTGTCCTGAGGTTCTACTTTGCCTCCAGAAGACTCTAAGCATGATCCTCGAGGAGTTGGTATAATATCAGGAATCCAACCTGTTGTATTTTCTACTTCTTCCTGCAGGAGATAGGAAAAACTGAATAATTTCAGAACTATCCTTACCATAATTCCATTTCTCAAAACCTTACTCTGCCACCCCACCCTTACAAGCTAGCTGGGAGGCTGCAACAACTTCTACAGTTCAAGAGAGCCACAGCTTGCCTTTGCTTCCTGTGATTCCCTCTCCCAATTTGCCCTTCCTATCTTTGTTATTTGCTGCCATCATCTTCTGTCTGTCATTGCTTTTCCCAATACCATCCCTCAACCTTGCAGGGTGGCTTCTACTGTAACACACACATCAATGGTCTTGATCAATACTGTCTGCTGGGACTCCTTGCAGGCTTTCTCAGCTTTCTTAATGTTCTCTGGAGTCCACTCAACATTATTCAGGACCATCAGGTTCTCCATGGGATTTCTGTGGATAGAAGGGTTAAGGCAGGGACATGGCAATAATCAATGTTGACTTACAGCGCAGACAAAATATGTTGAAGAACACCTTCATTTTTGCTTCCACACTAATATAAGCCTTCCACACTAGTGTAAGTCACATGGAATGTTGTTTAATTAAATGGAAATTCTTAGTGAGTTTGGTGAGAAAAAAATATCAGAGAGAACTTAGGACATCGAAAAAAAGATGGTCTATAAGGACATAGGTGCCATAGGATCTGAGAAGGTGGTTGGATTAGCTTCTGTAAATCTGCAATTAGCTGTGGTGGTGCACATCTTTAATATCAGAACTTAGGAGGCAGAGGCCTGTGGATCTCTGTGAGTTTGAGGCCTACAGTGTTCCAGGACAGCCAGGGCTACAGAGCGAGAAATCCTGTCTTAAAAGAATGAAAGGAGGAAAGAAAGAAAGAGAGAAAAACAGAAAGAAAGAAAGAAAGAAAGAAAGAAAGAAAGAAAGAAAAAGTCTTCAATTGCCCTGAAATTGCATGTGTGTCTGTTAAGAAAGATGTTTCCAGCCTTTTATTAGAGTCACACAAGAGTGGGCACTTACCTATAGGCTGTGACATAAATGCAAACTAATTTTTGAGTGAAGCCTGAAAGATAGGATTTTATGCACAAGGGATCTGACTTTCAACAGTCTGCTGTGATCTGCATCTCTGAATGCCCTTATTGATACAGAAACTTTCATGCAAAACTTATGTTTTCAGAGGTTTTTGAATCAACACTGAATGGAGCAAGGATGGGAATGGCAGAGTGTGATTAGGCCACCCACTGACAAGATTCCTTCCCATGCACTTGTGGGCTTTTGCTGTTAGACTGACTCACTCTGATGCTTCTTCCCCCAGCTCATTGGTCACATAGATGATATCAGGGTATCCCATGCAACTGGAGATGTTAATTCTGGGATAGTAGAAGAAGAAGACAAGGCACATCTCATTAATGGTGCTGGCACCACCCTGGAGAAGGCGAGAGAGGGAGAGACAAGTAAGTATACAAAAACATACAGAGAGGGAAAAGGTAAACAACAAACCATGAAAGTTGTCACTCTTCCAGAGAGCTCTTTCTCTTCTCATAGAGTCCAGCTCACCACACCTTATCAGATGGCTTTCTTTCTCCTCCTCTACTTTCAGCCATTGAGCAAATATTGATATTATTTTAAAAGAATTATTCTTTAGACTATTCTTCATATTTTTCTTATTCTTTAGGCTTCCATTGCTACCCTCTGGTGTAGGTTAAACTCTCTACTTTGCCAGTGTCGGCTAGCCCTCCTCCACCCCTCGGCTTTATTACATTCTCTTCTCCCTACAGCTGCTGATTATTTCAATATAATATAATATAATATAATATATAATATAATATAATATAAATGTGTGTGTGATAATTTATTCTGAGACAAATTATTTGATTACATATAAGAAACCCTAGCCTATCTATTTCCCTCTATTATTGAGCTGGAAAATACAACTTGACAGTTAGACCTTGCTGTCTAACAGTTGTAGGTAGGACATCATCTTCTCTGCTTTGAGAACACTTCTTAGTCACAAATTCCTCAACTTAATCCCATTACTTTCTACATCTACCCTCTTTCTTTAATCCCACCCAAGATCATTGCTTTTCATGTACAAAGTACTCCTTGCTGATGGGTGGCTTTGTCATTTCTGTCCTTTTCCAGAACTTGGCATTACTATGTGTCTAGAATCAGACACACGTACTGATATCACAGGAGTTATGTGCTGTCTCATGATTCCTGAAATAGTTCTAAACTATAATCCCTGGTTTTTCATTTTGATGTCTTCTCCCTTGATTTTACAATAAAATATGGCTGTGTTTCCTTCCTTGAAGTTGTGCAATCCTTTCTGAGGGACTGAATTGGTCTCTATATAAAATTGTTGGTTTCTTGGTAATTATGGTAACAATAGTTAGCTCTAAGTGAGCATCTACTATAAGAGAGATGATGGTCCCATTGACCTATATGTGGTGACCGATTATTTCAATAATCTTATGAGATAGTAGTATTATTCCTTTCTTATGAATTTAGAATGAAGCAAGATTTAGAATATTTTGTTTAGGTAATAAAGCTGCTAAATGATTTGCTGGCATTCCAAACCAGGGCTGTTACGACTTCAAGTTCATTGATAGTGTTGGGAAGCTGAGAGACAGAGATGCCATAACACATCATCTTATGGTCTTAATGGTCACCAACAGGAAGAGTACAGAATCTCCATCTTAGATGCAAGGAATTGTAAGAACATGAAAAGCCTCATGGAAGAGAGGAAAACAAGCTAGAAGAATCAGAGTCACTAGACAGGTAAAGCCAGGATACAGCTTTCTTCAGGGTTTAAAGTCATTGCTATGTCTGTGGAGAAAGACACTTACAAAAGTCATGAAGTCACGATCCAGTGTCTGGTAATGACATTCTGTTAGCAGCTCATCCCCCTATGCACAGTGAAACATGAGAGCAGAGAGTAAGCCAAAGAGAAACTGCTACAGTCTTAGAACTGTCTGGGCTAACAATGAGCTACAGTCTCCTTGCTCTCCCCCTTGCTCCAGCCGTTACCCGTCCTCAGGATCCTACCGGCTTAATCACTACAGGATGAGGTAAGTCTCGAGACTCTTGTAGATTGAAATCATAAGAGAAATCTTTACATACTATTTGGAGCTGGGTTCCATTTCTAGAGGGAGAGAAGAGCAGTAAAACAGAAATTAGAAGATGAAGCAGAAAAGGCCAGACCAATAAAGATGGAGTATGTGGCCTCATTCAGGGAAGGCAAATGAAATAATCCTAAAAGAGTCCTCTTTCCCAGTCTATTCTTCTCTCTCTAGTTTAGCTTCTTCTTCTTAACCAGGGATAACATCATGATGAAGCAGTAACTATTCCTATACACAGAAGGGAAAGGTTCAAGGTTTTTAACTACCTGTATTGCAGAGCTTGCAGTGACCTCCCAGCTAAGTGGGTGTGGAGCAGGCAGGCTGAAACATGTATGTCAGCTACTGGAGCCCCATTCATCTGTAACAAGAAGGCATACCAGAATGGTCAAGAACTCACGCTTTATTTTTCTTCCCTTGATGCTTGATAGCATCCTTTTCTTGATCTAGTTAAAATTTGCTCTCTTAACTTTTTGTGTTTAGATGTCACTGAGTTTGTCCTTTGACAGTTTTACACACTGAGTGTATTCTGGTAACTACTCCCCTCCCTCTAATCTCTCTGCTAAGCCTATTGCCCACCCTTTTCTATACAAGCCTCCTTCCCATATTCACAACTTTGCTCTTGTTTTATGTTGGTTTATTTTGGCACTCCCTGACTTTAAACTGGATCACCTGTGTGACCATGGGTTTGGAACTATCTGATGGATCCTGTTGGGATCATTGGTGAATGCACAATGATTATCTTTTCTCCTACAACCCATCAGTAGCCAATACTTTAGCATGGAAAGGCCCCTTCTTGATCCGTGACTGAGAGTTGATAGGACCAGTCTTGGATTGGCTTAATACAGCCAGCCACAGCTACTATGAATTAATTTCTGCATTGGCTATGCCATATAATACCAAGAAGATAACATTTCCAGCCCTTCTTCCTTCTTCCTGACCATCATATTCTGTCCTCTGTTTTCCAAGATGGATGTTCCCACTCACTGTATTTCTACTATCCCACTTTTCACTGAAGTTCTTTGCTCCTAAAGCCCTGACACATTTCTCTCTTGCAGAATGTGTGCTTGCCACTTTTCTGAGCACCAGGCTTTAGTCATTTTTCAAATTTGTGGCTCAGGCTTCTGAGCTTCAGAATTAGACCAGCACTCTGAAGGAGAGCAAGAAATCCAGAGAATACACGTGTCTCAGCTTCACCTCTTCAAACTTGTCTGTCTTACATAGCCCATAGGACAAGAAAGCCTCAGCACCCGGGGGTATAAAGTGAATAGGAAAAACTGAGATTCCCAGCTGGAGAACTCCCATGTCATATTTGCGAAGGTGCGAGGTGTAGTACAGCCGCATCCCTGAGGTATCACGGATACCTAGAGTAGAAAGAAATACTCTCCTCAGAGGGTGGGAGTGGGTCACAATGCTCAGGAAAGCTGGAATGGGCTGTGATTAACAGAATCCAGCATGTATGCACATGTCTCCCACATCCAGAGGAGCCAGTTGCTTCCACCAGCTGCCCTCTCACAAATCCTTTGGATACTCACCAGGAAGGTTCTGAAAATTGCTGTAGTGAATTTCCAGTCTGATCCATTGAGGGTCAAAGGGGGTTCCGATAGAGATGCCTACATCATCTGGAACCTGGTAACTCTGTGGAGATTGGAAAGTATAGCAGTGATGTGAGAAAGGATAGACACAAGATGCTTGGATCTGAGCTCTGGCTCTGCCCTGGTTTCTATCCTTTCTTTCAGAACTTCTATGCCCCCAGGTCTTCCATTAGCCCATTGCCAAACAGCATGCACCCCCTTGTCACAAAATGCTTCCATCTCAGGACTCACAAGGCCCCCGACAGCCCAGCCTGCGACGACATGGGAGCAGAGGGAGAAGGAAGGGTCTGATCCATAACATTCACCGATGCCTGTGGGGAGCACACTAGAATTGCCACATGCATACACAAGAATGTGATGCACCATCGTCTCATTTCGTTCCACCAATATAGGTTCAAACTGGACAGAGAAAGGAGGGTAGATGATAGTTAAGATCATGTGTCATAGCCTTATTATCCAGTCCTTCCTGCCTCCCAAAGCTATGCCATTCTCTACTTCTCTGAGTTTCCCCTCATCTATTTCTCTCCCTGAATCCTACCACCTTCCCTAAACTGTACTAGCTAGACTCATCTCTTAAATACATTTCAACCCCCATCTCTTTAAATACATTTCTTGGGAGCACAGCTCACAGTTCTCAGTCACCAGGGAACTTCCGATGACTCTTTCTTTAGTGATCTCAATCAGTTCACAATTTGCATATATGTATCCACGTTCCTTTGAAATCTATCTTTTAAATGCCCCCCTATATCTTGGAACCAGTAAAATTACTTTTTTTAAAACTTGGCCTAAGTTAAAAAAACAGTTAAAAAATTAGAAGACTAATTTTGAGTTCACTCTGACTTGATTCTCTTACTGGCTGACAGTACCTGGCCACATCTCTTTCTTGCTTTTACCAGCTCAGTTGCTGAAAGAGAACTATTCTGGGATCATGATGGGACTTGAAATTGTTATTTTCAAAAACATACTAATTACTATCTTCTGTCAAAATAACCTGGACTTGAAAAAAATACTTTTAATAGTTAGAGTTCTGGCCCCAGGAAATTATGTGGCTTCCAATCCCACAAAACTCCACCTGGCCCTACCCTACATTTCCTTTCCTGTTATTTCCTCACAGAAACCTTTTCAATCTCCAGACTTCAACATGTCCATTGCTTTGCTACAGTGACTTCCCTACTTTGGCGAACTTTTTCTCTTGGTTCACATACCTTGAAGATGTGATGCTTTTTGCTGACAATAGGAAGTGGGAGAAAGGTGCAGGCATATGTGGTATCATCCTCTGGAATGAGGAACTGGGGAAAGATGAAAAAAAGCTGAGTGGAATGGGAATAAGGGTCCCTCAAAAGCAAGGAAGTAGACAGGTCAGGGAGCAGGGATCATCTTAGGTCTATATTGGACTTCTCACAAGGTCAAGGGGACTCATAGTAACTTTACTCTAAGGAATGTGTGGGTATTTGGTGCAAGATGAAAGGTCTGGGGTGAATCGGGAGATGGAAAAAGGTGAAGGCAGATAAATGATATGGTGGGATCTTACATTACTTATCTTCAAGTCATAGATGATGGTGTCTTCAGGGGCATCTTGATCATCATATTGTAGCATTTGAAGCAAGAAGATGGACTTGACAAAAGTATGCTCCCGACTCATCTTGGGTATGTCATCCAGGCCATAGGCAGCCAGGACCCTCATGGTATCACTCTATGGGTACCACCACGAACATTGAAGGCCTGATATTCAACAGCACTTTGCATTTACCTGTATTCAGTTTCTTAGAGTGCCACTTATCTACACAGTGGAATGAAAATAACTTGATACAAGATTAGTGTGGCTTTAGTTCTACCTCTGAGATTAACTCATTTGCCGTACTTAACCCTTTTCTGTTCTTTTTCTCTATACCTGCAGAATAAGAAGGGTGAACCAAACTTGAACTCCAGACACTGATATTAAATGGAATTGATATTAAATGGAATTTCCTTTAATAGGGGAAGAATAAAACAGGCAGGCCCTTAGTTATTGGGTGAGACCATGCCAAGGAATCATTATAAATTTTAAGAGGTGATACAACTGGACAGTACTCAAGAAGACTAAAGGATAAAAGTCCCATGAATTACGTGGCTAAATGTTTTTCCTTTTTCTATATCTTACCGTAATGTCATGATCATGTGGATCACAGGATCTGAAGGGCCTGGAAAAGCGCATGATAGTTGAGGCAGAATCTTCTGTGAGCTTTAGCAGTTCAGCATCCTGGCTTCCATCTTGTTCTAGAGTGTCCTCATCCAGAAGGTGCTGATCCTGGGGTCCAGTAATCATTAAGAAGTAAGAACCAGGATGCCAAACAATTAAGCTTTAGGACAACAGGTATATGCTAAAATGGCAGAAGTCAGCTACCTACATTGCACAAATGGATGTGTTCCTGGGACAGACATGTCTGTTGGAGATTTACATCTGGCTTTATTATTTTCACTTCAAATGTTAGCTTCATCAGTTCTAGTAATCCACTGAAATCTTTAGAAAAACTTGTTCTCTGAACTATCTATACATTCTTATGATGCTTTAATTATACATTTTTGTGTGCTTTGATGAGCATAACACCATATAAGTGCAGCTCACAGCTGTGATTGTGAATTTAGAATGTGTGAGTCTGGGGAGGCAAATGAACTACTATCTCATTTGTAAAAGTCAGGTTACAGTAATGGTTCTCAACCTGTGGGCCATGACCCCTTTGGAGTATCAAAGGACATTTTCACAAGGGTTGCACATCAGATATCCCAGATATTAGATATTTATATTACAATTCATAACAATAGCAAAATTGCAATCATGAAATAGCAACAAAAATAATTCTGTGTTTGGGTGTCACCACAACATTGGGAAGTGTGTTAAAGGGTCATAGCATTAGAAAGGTTGAGAACAAATGGATTATAGTAATCCCTCTCAGTGATGCTATGAGATTTAAAACAAAAGAATTTGGAACAAAAGCACAGTTTTGCTTCTTTACCTGGCATTGCCGTTATTAGACAATTTCATACTGAAGTCTACCTAAGTGGGTGTAAAGGACATTGGAGACAAAGACTGTTCTAATAACTGAATTTCTCCAGTGACCTCCATTTACTCTGCTTCTAGAAAGTAAGTTGTATTAGACTCTTACAGTATAAAACCTCCTCTCTCTTAAAAGTCTGACAGACAAGTGGCTTAGAAGACATAGACTGAAGTACTACAGCATCTTCGTAGGGAGAAACCTGCAATCAACTAGAGTTCAGTGTGCTTGGCTGAGCTTGCAGAAGAAAAATTCTTTTCCCTAGACACAAGGCCATCCTCAACCCAGTGAAGGAGCTCTTCCATGGGTTGGAGGTTGGAGACTATGGACATGAAGCCATCTTCAACTCAACACAAGTTGCTTATCCCTGGACTTACCGAAAAGTAGACATTGCCATTGGGTAGAACTCCTCCAACTACCAGATCACTTCCCACAAAGGTGTACCGATCTGTGATGCCCAGGCCAACCCAGCCAGTTGTTTGGACTTGGAGCTCAAACGTGATTATCTCAGCCTCATAATCAAAGTCCCAGCGCAGGAAAACAGCATGGGAAGGATCTAGGAATCTGGAATAACGAAGGGGAGATGTAGGACCCAAGCGCTTGCCTTGGGAAAAGGCTATCAGGACCAAAAGTAAAAAAAGCCTGAAAAGAACACAGGCCATGACTCCTGGGGCCCAGAACAGCTTTCCTGCAGATGGAGACTCAAGAGCTCTAGACTTATATGTATCTATACTTGTGCCAGGCACAGTGCCATGGGGGGAGGGCCAGGTTGGTATTCTTCTGATCTGATTATCCACTGTGTACAGAGTGGTGCCACTTACATAACTTGAGCCAGAAGTGTCAGGAGAGGACACAGAGTAGGATTATCTCACTTGAATTCAGTGACCTAATGTGAAATTGCAGAGTCATGCAGTTTTCTATAGCAACTCTATGACAGGGTCATGCCTGATGCAAACCTGTAGAGTCAACGAGGTTCTCAGTTTTCCCCCACCTCTCTGTTCCTCCATATCTACCCTACCTTTGTAATATCTTTAGCAAGTAACATTTCTCTGGAATACTCCCTTCCCCACCCCAGTTTTGTGGTCTTTCACCATTGTGTCCATGTGTAGAATGGAGGCAGTGGAATGTTAGCATATCCTTTTGACTTCCTGGTACAGTGGAGGAGAGAGGTATTAAGGGGAAAGACTATAATATAATTTCAGTCTCCTGTAGGAATCTGTGTTTCTAATCCTAGGAAGAATATTTAGAGATGAAAGACTTCTAGAAAGGTGGACAAGTCTGGGCAAATTTGATTTTAGCAATTCATACAGAGGAGCAAGAAGTGGGGGGAAGAAAAAGAGGGAAAAATGAGAAACAAATGTGAATTTGCCTGTGGGACAGTTTGTGCTTTACTCTTCTGTACTGAAAACATGAGTAGCTTTTCAAATAAATCACAGTTCACTTATTCCCCTCTCCAGGTTTACCAAGATTCTGCACATTCAAGTACCTTGGTATTATGCAAACAACTAAAGCCCAAAAAGAATATTTGAATAATAGATCATAATGAAACTTGAGTCTGTTTAGCTGCATGACAATTCCAGCTCATTTAATTTTTAGACCAATAAATGGGGACAAGAAGGAGAAGCATCAGTAGTGTGTGGTTATATACTCCGTCAGTGGTGGAGTTGAATGACAGACTACAAGGAAGCCTGTCTCATCTTCTCACTTTGTAGTACTTCCTCAAGCCATGACACTCCTAGGACAGCAGGCCCCTGAGTGCTTTGCTATGCTCGTGTATTATAGCAGAAGAAATTATTGTCATTTGCTGATTACTTCTCTGGGAAGAAGAAATCTGTACGGTACAAGATTTAATGTCTCCTGACTTGAGTAGATAAATCTGTTTTCATTGGCTCTCCATTGCATGGCCTGAACTTCACTAGACAACAGAGACACATTATTAAGACCTAAATTGAATTGCTTACTGAACTCAAAAGCTGCTAATGTTGTTGGCTACTGTTGTGTGCACTTGAGTAATGAGTAAGATGCAGTTGTGGTTGTTGGTGGTGAAATGTCCCAAGGAGGTAGCCACGACCTCCAACACTTGTCCCGTGGAGGCCCAGAGGAGCTAGCTAGCTATCTGATCAGGAAGCAGGAGGCTTAACCTGGCTCAGTATTGCAAGCTGGTCAAGATAAGAGGGGACGGGCAGATCCCTGGAGACACTGACCTTGGGCAGCAGGAAGGTTAGCAAGGGAGATAACAAGAGTGCGAGAGACATTCTGATCCCAATCTTGTTAGAGGATTAGGCTGAAGAGGGTTCAGTGTGAAGCTATGACACACAGCTCAGTAAACTGAGAAGGGCCCAGATTCTCTTATCCTGGAGTCTGCTTGGCTGGCCAGAGCGTTGTCCTTAGGAAAGGAACAGAGCTAGCTCTCCTGGAGAAGCTAGGAGCCACTGACTTCAGACCCAGGGCAGCTCTTCTCTAACCTCTTCTTCCTGGCTCTTAAGGCTCAAGAGAGCTTATTTAGCTTTTTAAGGAGATTTAGAGAGGCTGGAAGAACTTGTTTTTTCAAAAGTAAATGCTCTAGAAAAATGAAGAGTGAAAGTATTACTAAACTTGTGGGTCAAAGCTGAATGAAAAAAAAAATCAAAAGGAGGACATCTCTATTCCCAACATAAGCAGAAGACTTTTATTGTAAATATGAGGGAGACCATAGTCAGAGGCAGAGACACCTGGGAAAGTCTAGCATGAACTTGACCCTGAGCCTGGACATCTGAGGACTTGGGAGAGCAGATAGGGGAAAGAAAAGAGGGAAAGGGGGAAAGGGGAGACCAGGAGGGTAGAGTAGACAAACAGAAAGCACAGCAAAATGGCTGCAATTTTAGGGGAGGTTAGCTGGGGAAAAGCCTCGGGCTGGAGAAGTTTAGGGTACAGGGCCCAGTATGCTGCTCATACCTTATAATAGGTAGGGACTAAAGTATGCTGGGTGAACCACTTTGATATGTTAAATAAGTACCTCAGTTAGCCATTTGCCTTGGGATTGAGACCTAACAAAAGCCAGTACTCTAAGCCAGTTCTGTCCACTTGTCCTCAATAAGTAAATTAAAACAACCAAATTAATAATAAAATAAAAGTAGGAAAGATTTATTCAGTGTAAAAACATTAGTAACAAGGAAAAAGAGATTCAGAGATTCAGTGAACTCCCCAAGTCAGTCTTGTGGGTCCTAAAGCGAGATAGAAGTTTAGAGGTCCACGGATAAGCAATCTAGGTCAAAGTATGGCCCTGCCCTGCCCACATTGACCCATTGCTTAGGCTTATTAAATCTATGTGGAATATCTTTCCAGGAGACAAGTTCCCACTCTGGCTGGTGCCTTTCCCTTCTTCCAGCATGTACTCCTGGGGAAATTTCCCTTTCTTTGAGGTCCGTTGTGTCAATAGCCTGGTGTTCAGATTGAAAGACACTAGTGTCTCTTTAAAATGTCTTTATTTCTGCCAGGTCAGTTCCAAAAAGGGACATCTTTTCCTTTATTCAGGACAAAACTCTCATTTTTACTTTCTACTTGCATTCTTGGAGTCAGACAGATGAGTATTCACTGCATACAGACTAGTTCAACCCTGCAACAGCCTCCACATGTTCAGTTATACGGAGACATTTTACTCTCTTGAAAGAGCTTGAGACTCGAACAAATCTGTGAAAAAAAATAATAAATCCAGTTTTCCATCCAGCCATGCTCCTGGAGTGATGACTCAGACTAATTATTTTTTAACAAATGCTTAGGCCATAAGCTCCAGCTAGTTCTCTGACTTGTTCTTATCATCTCTTTTTCTCTAACCTGGCTTTAGCTACATGGCTGGTTTCCTCACCTTGTCTTCTTACTTCTGTCTCCTCAGCATTTCAGCTCGAATCTCTCTTTGTTCTATCCCTTGAGTTCCTCTACCTATTGGTTTATGTCCCTTTCCTCGGTGATCCAGACGAATCTCTACATTTATTCTACCCTGAGTGACTAGTTACTTCTGCTCAGCTCCCCTGATTCTGACCTCCTCTGTGTTGCCAGGTGAATCTTCTGTGTCCTCTCTCACTATTTCCCAGAATTCTCTCTATTCCTGCTGAATCCCCTACCCCCATTTCCTGCATCAGCTCATCGGCCATAAGCTTTTGTTATTGACAGGTGATGCTTACACAAATCACTTTCAAGACCATCTGGTCACCACTGAGAAGATGCAAGGACCTAGTCACTACAATCAGTTCTGTAGTGAGTGTACAGTGTGCAGGGGAGTGCATGAGCGAGCATGCTCAGACCACAGGAAAGGGTGCAAACCTTCAGTTAGAGGTTTTCGCTTTAGAGGAAAGCTGAGTTAAGATAGTCAGTTTCCTGAGGAAGTCACACCCCTTGCAACTTCAGGCCCAAGACTTCTGGTTGCCACCTTACTGGTTTGGATCTTCCTCTCTTGCCTGATGCCTGCATGTCCCTCACTGCTAGAGAGAGCTCAAGGTCTCAGGGATGTGGCAGTTTTACATTCCTTGCCTCTATGTACTCATGGCTTCTGTGGCTACAGGTCAGATGGCAACTGAGGAAGCCAGTGGGTGGAGAGAGGGAAAGAGAGTCTGGGCTCTTTAACTTAGCAAGCAGAGAAGCCACCTCTACATCTTTTAAGACAGCCATCTGGCACAACTACTCTTCCTGGTCAAGGCTTCCCACAGCCTTCTGTCTGCATAGCTCATGAATTTTTCTCTTCAGGATGTAGCTAAGTTGGCTATACATAGGGTTTACTAGTCTGCCTCCTTTCATCTTGTTTCAGACTCCACAGTGACTTTGCTGGAGCAAAACCCAAGGTGGGGTCTAGTACGACGTAGTCAAGCTGTGAACCTGAGCTGCATCTTGAAGAACTCCAAGTATCCCTGGATGAGCTGGTATCAGCAGGATCTCCAAAAGCAACTACAGTTCCTGGTCACTCTGAGGAGTCCCGGGGACAAAGAGGTCAAATCTCTTCCTGGTGCTGATTACTTGGCCACACGGGTCACCGATACAGAGCTGAGGCTGCAAGTGGCCAACATGAGCCAGGGGAGAACTTTGTACTGCACCTGCAGTGCAGACACAGTAGTAAACTCTTCTGGGGCATTGGAACAAAAACCACACACACACAGACTACCTTGCCTTCCAACACTTGAACCTCTGCAAACCCTTCTGAGCTTTCTTGCTTTCTACCTAGACATCCCCATCACCTTCCCTTAGCAAGGACTACCCTCTCCTTGCTGATTCCCAACTTGTTCTTTTTGTGCATGAGTTATAAGGTGACTTAAGGTCAAGTTCTAAAGAGCTCAGACCATAAACTTTGGGTCTTCAGCTTGTGATATTGAAAGACCTCAGAGCATAGGCTTTGGGTCTTCAGCTTGTGTTATTGAAAGACATCTCTTATCCTCCTATACTACAGCTTCTGATTTTGGGATATAGACAGATAATGTGGCCACCCTAGCAGGTAGCTGAGCAACACAGTTCAGGTGCACTCTTTGGTACAATATGATGTGAAGCACCAAGGAAACCACCGGTTGGCATTAGCTCTTCCTTCTACAATATGGGTAGTGAATAGCAGGTTGTGTGTGATGACTGAATCAATTCCCAATGTGGGGTTGGATTAAAACCAAGAGAAATTCTGAGAGCTCATATAAATACTGACTGAACTCCTGAATGTGCAGCTCTGACTACACCCTTTAAATAAAACCCTTGTTTCCATAACACCCAAGTTTTTATTACCCACACCTACTTTGACCTCCCAAACTCAATCTTAAAAGGTTCTTTGCTTCCCTCTACTAGTCTGATTCATTTTGCATTAATTATGCTATTTAAAATAATTTCAATATTTCAATATGCCATTTAGCATGGCAAAATAATTTTAAAAGAAAACAAAATCTCTTTCCCATATCAGACTTCTGAGCTCAAAACTACTAAATCTAAACTTTTTTGCCACCTACCAGTTTAGCCAAAGCAGTCATAGAAAAACTGATAAAGACTATGCCTGAAGAAAAACATTAAATTTTCTTAAATTGTGTTGAGATGGGGAAATAGCTCAGAAGATAAAGCATCTGTCTTATAAGCTTGAAACTCTGAGGACATGGGTTCAATATCCATAATACACACACACACACACACACACACACACAGTATACACACATACCACATGCATACATACAACACATACATACATGCACACATATAAATACATTCACACACAATATATACACGTACACACACAATACACACATACATACAGACATATACTCACATACATACACATTTACATATATACATGCCCATTCAAGACACAATACATACACACACAGACAGACACAATATACACACATACATGTACACACAATGTACACATACATAAATGCACACACACTCATGCATGTGCATAAATACACAGAAGGAGAGAGACGTTTGCTCTAAATCCAGGACATTCACTGTAGAGGTAATTTCACTGTGTGCTTCAGAAAAAATCAGCCCCTTAGAAACATATAAGGGTCTAGAATTGGCATTTAGGGAGCAGCAAATGTTGTACTAGAAAGCTCTAAATTAGAACTCGATTTGCAATCTGAGGAAGGCCACACTCAGAGTAAAGAACAGAACAAGGAGACTGCTCAACAACCAGGCAAATAGCTAGAAAGGAAGTTCAGAATCACAGGGCAAGGCTGGGGTGGACAGCAGGGAGGAATGAAGGAAAAAAGGGAGGAGAGTGGATCAAGGGAGAGAGGAGGAAGGATCAGGGGAGAGAGGAAGAAGGAAAGGAGCAGAGAGGGGGAGGAAGAAAGAAGGGAGATGACAGAGAGTGAACTATCATGAAGCACAGGTTACTGAACCAGGCTGTGAGCAACTGAAAGCTGTGGGAGTGAGGAATTGCCAAGATAAATTAAAGCTTCCTCTTTGGTTGAGATGCTGTTACCTTAGCCCTGTGGAGAATGTTCTTTCCACAAGGGGACACCATTTGCCCATAATTCTTCATGGTGCTTAATTTATTTGGTAACCCAACAAGGGCTTCCTTGCTCTCTCACTTGTCTCTCTCATCTGCTCCGTCAGATCTCCAGAAGTTCATTTGCCTGAGACATTGACTTGCCTCATGCTGGAGCTGCATGCTAACCTTGGCCCCAAAGCCCTGGCCATGTGTTGCTTTCTGTTTATGACCAAGAGTCACTAGTCTCCTCATAAACCATTGTAAAACAAAGGACCAGAGAAGAATGTCGAGGATTTGTATTACACCACCCTTGTAATCACTACCACCCTTAAACTGCCTTCATGACTTAAGCATTCTACCTCCTCTCTCACTAAATTTATCTCCAGTAAAGGAAGTTACTTCTTAGAGCTCATGGGAAGACAGACAGACAGATAGCACCCACACCTCTGCAATTCAGAAGCCTCAGCAGCACTGTGCCCTGCTGATATTTTTCGTAGTTGCTTAAGCTGGAAAACATTTTTGGAAGGTGAGATGTTATGAGTTGAATACTACTTGTTTCTTTCATAATTAAAATTTCACGGTGCACACTTAGCAAGTCACACACAGTTTTGGTTCCAGGAAACCTTAGATGACTTAGGTTTAGATAACTTGGAGCCTTTAGAACCTCTTCGAGGACAAGATTTGGCCTCAGAACCTTTTGTACTTAAAGGCTCCAGTGGTCTACTTGTAGTGGCTACGGGTTGTCCTTGTGCTGCTTTTTAAACATTTTATCAACTGGCTAAAGAAAATTCCCCCATGAAAACCTGCCAGTTAAAACGCAGTGGCCACTAGTGAAGCTATGTGGGCATGTGAGCAGAAAAGAGGAGAAAGAAGAATGCTTGAGTGAGAACCAAAATAGAGTTCCCCAGGCAGTTGATGACAGTGCGTGAAAGCAACGTATGCGCTGAATGTATGAGGATGCGGTGATGAAACCCGTTACTCTGAATATTCACCTCACGACATTAACTATATGAACAAGAAAATATACACTCGGGAAATTAAGTTCTTCAACTCTATCTGTTGTTATAAGCACTAGTGAACTTTGAACTTCAACCGTATGTTGCAAGTACACATTCCAAATGAGTGACTAAGCTTCATCCATGTCTGCTATTAGCTATATGGCTGTGAGACTTAATGCAGTGCCTCTTACGGTTCCTATCTTTAAATCCTTCCTCCGATTGATACCTCTATTAGCTCATTCACTCATTCACTGTCAGACATTTTCCCAAACAAAGTGTTCAACTTTCTGAAAACATGCCTAGCAAGTTTGGTAACCCCAAATGACTGTGAAGTGACCCCCTTCAAATACTTCTATTATCAGCTGGATTGAGAAATGACAGGTCTTCAGCTTCCCGTTTTCAGTGATGGAGAGAGGAAGGGTTGCGTGTGTATGATGACTAAATCACTGAATGCACAGGCGTGAGCCGGTGCGCCTCTCACGGGCCAATGAGCCCATTTGTTTTAATTGTGAGGTTGGATTTGGGCACGTGCTTTGTCACATGTTTCAGAATTCTCCTTGCTGTGGGAACTCAGTTGTTTTTCATGGTATCTTCAATCCAGGGCATGTAGTGAAAGATGCTAGCATAGATGCCAACATCAGCTCTCAAAACACAGCCATCTGCATAAGACAAGATTCCATAAAGTACCCCATTGCAGACTGCTGGGGCAGATGTGACTTCCTACGGAAAAAAGAAAACCAGGTCATCTTTCAGGCAACAGATAAGGAATTCAGTGAGGACAGGAAGTCATTGAGAGTTCCATTACCTTACAGGGCAGCCTCCGCCCTGGCACGATGCCCACACAGATCATGTTTTCTGCAATGTCAAAGGCTTTATAGGCATTACGGCAATCATGCCTGGAGATTACAGATACGTTCACGGTCTGCAGTGAGTCAGGGTCCTTGGCTAGAAGAAAAAGGAAAATCATATTTCCCATGAGTTTTTCTAAGTCTCAAAACTTCCTTTGCTTTCCTTCTTTTTTCAATATTTGTTCTATTATCAGGAAAGGAGTTCAAATTTTTAGAAATGAGAACCAAGAAGTTTAAACAATAAGTATAGAGGAGATTATCAAATTAATAATTTGCCATAACACAAATGTCCATCCCCTTAGGAGGGTGGTTGGAATATGTGAGACATTCTTGCAACAAAATGAAACAAATTGCTTAAAATCTTTTCTGGAAATTTAAACATTTAGAGAGTGTCTTTTTCTAGGCAAATTTTAGAGTTTGAGGCAACTTACAAATATATAGTCTAATTTCTTATTTGTCAGATGGTAAAACTAAATAATTATCTGGTAAATAATAGTAATAATAACAACAATAATAATAATGATAGAGCCACCTAAGACACTGGCAGCAGTAAAGAAGAAAAAACAACTAGACTAAGTAGTACAGTACAATTTAATACTGTGTCTTATGGTTTCTAATTTAAGCTGTTTCTTTTACAAAGAACAAAAAGACTTTAACAAGTCTCATAATAAGAAAGATTTTCTAATCTGTCAAGCAATGAGAATAAGGAAACTCGAGTACTATCTATCTACAGATGTTCTTCTTAGAGATTCTTAGGTAAAAGTTCTATATTTTGAGATTTTACTTTTTAAATCTGGATAAATGTTTTACTTCTAAATCTTTATTTGAAAATATGACACTACGTTTTTATTGGATATTTTATTTACATTTCAGATGTTACCCTTTCCCCATTTTCACCCCCACTGAGGAACCCCCATCACATCCCCCCTCCTCCTGCTTCTATGAGGTTGTGCCCCTACCCATCCACTCACACCTCCACATCCTCAAATTCCCCCATACTGGGGCATCTAGCCTTTACAGGACCAAGGATCTCCTCTCCCACCAATGCCTGAAAATGATCCTCTCCTACATATACAGCTGGAGCCTTGGGTCCCTCCCTATATGTTTCCAGGCCGGTGGTTTAGACCCTGGGAGTTCTGGTTGCTTGGTATTGTTGCTCTCCCCATGGGGCCGCAAACTCCTTCAGCTCCTTCAGTCTTCTCTCTAACTCCTCCATTGGGAACCCCATGATCAGTTCAGTGGTTATCTGTGAGCATCTGCCTATGTATATGTCAGACTCTGGCATACCTCTAAGGAGACAGCTATATCAGGCTACTGTCAGCATGCACTTCCTGGCATTCACCTCAGTGTCTACCTTGGTGAATGCACATGGGATGGATACCCAGGTGGGGCAGGCTACAGACAGCCCCTCCTTCAGTTTTTGTTCCACACTTTTTATCCATATTTGCTCCCATGAGTATTTTGTTACTCTTTCTAAGAAGGACCAAAGCACACACACTTTGATATTCCTTGTTCATGAGCTTCATGTGGTCTGTGAATTATATCTTGGACATTCCAAGCTTTTGGGCTAATATCCACTTATCAGTGAGTGAATACCATGTGTGTTCTTTTGTAATTGTGTTACTTCACTCAGAATGATATCTTCTAATTCCATACATTTGCCTAAGAATTTCTCAAATTCATTGTTTTTAATAGCTGAGTAGTAGTCCATTGTGTGAATGTACCACATTTTCTGTATCCATTCTCCTGTTGAAGGACATCTGGGTTCTTTCCAGCTTCTGGCTATTATAAATAAGGCTGCTATTTACATAGTGGAGCATATGTCCTTGTTATATGTTGGAGCATCTTCTGGGTATATGCCCAGGAGTGGTATAGCTGTGTCCTCAGGTAATGCTATGTCCAATTTTCTGAGGAACCACCAGACTGATTTCCAGAGTGGTTGTACCTGCTTGCAATCTCACCAACAATGGAGGAGTGTTCCTTTTTCTCCGTATCCTCACCAGCATCTGCTATCACCTAAGTTTTTGATCTCAGCCATTCTGACTGGTTTGAGGTGACACTAATTTTTAAAAAGTAAATATTGACTTCTTTGCCTTACTTTCTAGTATAACAATATGGTCACAGCTCCCCATTTCTTTTGAAAATAATTTCAGAAATGTTTACTTCATGAGTTAGACTAAAATAAGGTACACTTTTCTGTTTTATACCCAGGAATAGTGACCTAGGTTATAATTTTCTGGTGTTGATAATACTCAAAATTTATTCTTTTGGAATTTTGTGTTTTAAAGTATACAATATCATTATTTACTATAATTACTTTATTGAGCTTTCAAACACCAGACTATACATTACTTGATCAACTTCTTTCGATTGTCTCTCTGTTTAGTCTTCAGGTATCCCTTTTCAGTCCGATATAGTAATGTTCTGTCTAGTTTACCACAATATTATAGATTTATCTTATACTTGATATCTTATTATGTATTTCCTATTTCAATAATTGGAGCTCATCCGTTGCTTGAAATGGTTTGAAAACTTTCGATAGTATGTTGTATTTCATTTTAGAGTGAAGAAAACTGAAGCTCTGAGAAAAAAAAATACAGTTCTGTTACATATCATTAGGTACTCTATTGAAATTATTTCTTTTATATTCATAAGCAAAGAATATAGAAATATATATCAGAGAAAAGATTTGAAAGTCTTTTAGTGAGACAAAGGAAAAGGAAACAGTGAAAGCAGAAGCTTGAAAAAAGTCCTATGGAAGCAGAATTGCAGAAGCTCAGAGGAGAATGCCAGCAAAGTCAGACACTGTCACTTAATGCTTTGAACTCACTGGTGTCACATAGATTGTAGGCCCAGGTAGACACAGAGCACATGGCATTCACAGGCACGATGTGTTGAGGCAGTTTGACTGCTTTTGCATAGTTACTGTGTCTAATCCTTCTTTTCAGTTTGATTAACAGGAGATCATATGCAATGGATGAGACTGAGAAATATGGATGGTAGAACATTTTCTCATAGTCAGACACCTCCACGTCCCTTTCCAGGGGATCCGATGGGTTGCTTATCCCAAGAACAACCCGAAGGTTCCTAGAATGATAGAGGGACACTGATTAAAAAATAATTTATCAATTTTCTGCAGTCATATGGACCTTAATTAGTTTTCTCCAAAGAACATTCCCAGGAGATCTCCCATGAATCATTTATTGAGAGTCATACACAAGTTCCTGAGTCTATGTGTGACCTGGAAACTCATAGAGTAAAACAATCTGAAGTTCTTATCACTCACGGTAAATTGCAGTGTGCAGATGTGATCACCCATAAAGGATGAATCAAGACTCCAGTGCAGGGCAAGTAATCAGACTTCAGGTAGACCAAGTAGGGAGGAGTGCTGCCAGCTATGTGATCTGGATTATAGGCCAAGGTACCTGGAAAGAAAGGGATGGGATGCTTTTCATCAACCACTAAGAAAAACATTAAACAATATTAAAAACTTCAAAAGTACAACAGCAAAGTAAAAAAACAAAAAATGGGGGGAGGGGAATACATTTCATTAGACTCAAGTTATTGAACTGGCCTCTTCAGCACTTTTAAATAGTAAGTCAAATCTTTAAAAGTGACTTATCTTGGTTTGAAGACAATGGCAGTTGATAGAAATAGCTACTTTAAAATTTAAAAAAAGTGCTTATTCTTTTAATTGTAAAGAAATATTCTTCTACTTGAACTACGAGTTCTCTTAGGCCTGTGAAAAATCTCAGTAGGTGGAACAGTTGTTGAGCAAGCCTGACAACCTGAGTTTCATTCCCCCAGAACCCAAAGATGAAAGGAGTGTACCTATTTCACAAAGTAGCCTACAACTTTTACAATGTACCATAGCCCATGGACCCCCTCATCTTATATATACAATAATAAAGAAATGACTTTAAATAGAAATACAAGTTCTCTCATTTTATACAATTAAGTGGAATCTGTTAGACTAGCTAATTACTAAACCATTTTACCAGTTTTGAATTGTTGTTACCATTTGCATGTAAAATGCCTCACACAGGGTCACATGTTTGAACACTTGAATGCCAGCTGATGGTGATGTTTGGGGAAGTAGAGCTCTAGGGAGCAAGGTTGGAAGCTGTTAGCCTATTCCACTTCCTGTCTAGTCTCTGATTTGCATAGATGTGAGCAAGCAGCCTCATGTTTCTGCTACCAATTCAGAGGTTTCTCTTGTCATCATGCCTTCCCTACCATGATGGAATGTATAAGCCAAGTGAGCCTTTCTCCTTGATTGACAACTGATTCTTGTCAGTTCTTGGTCATAGCAATGAGGATAGCAACTGGTTCAAGGACTTTCACAATTTATCTCTCTCTTCCAACAACTGTACCATGAACAATGAAAGCCAGTACTATGGCAAGAACATGGCTCTCAGAGTCTAAGGACAACAAGGAAGTAAATAATTCCATCAATTAATGTAAGGTAGTAATATATGCTGTCTAGGACTTTGAGCTAACTTGTGAGTGAAACAGATAGCCATGCTCTTAAACATCTGAATCAGTAAGCATATTAAAAATAATGAACACAAAACCCAAGTAAATAAAAATAGCATGTTGGATGGTGATTAAAGCTTGGGGATAAAATTAGACCAGTTAAAGACGTAAAGTACCAGTTGTGTGTGTCAGGATGGAGGGTTGTGGGTGTGTGTCAGATCATGAAGTAAAGCATTATACAACAATCAGTGGCCAGGGTTGGCTAACAGAAAAGAACAATGTCATGGAGACAGAGGATTTAGATCATCAGATGTGTGGAGCCAGAGACTCCAGAAAGAGGAAACAGCTACAGCCAGAATATGAGGTATAGGTCCTGTTAAAGGAATATCACAGAGGCCTGTGTGGCTGACATGGCATGAGTTAAGTAAGGATGGTGGTGATAGAGAGTAATAGAAGGGACAGTGCGTTTTGTGCAATGTTGGAGTTATGCAGACTTGTATTCTAAGTGGAAGTAGGACCACTTCGAGATTTAAATAAAGAAGTGATGGCAGCACCCTCTTAGAAACCTTGGAAGGAGAGCATGTAGAAGTGGAGGGATTTATTAGGTGAGTAAATGATTATTCCAGTGAAAGGATGCTGGTCTGGATTATCATGAACAGTAGATGTAGTGAGGTGTGATTGACCTAGGATATATTTAGAAGACAGAACAAATAACATTTTCCTAACACGGCGATTCTAGAGTATGGAGCTGAGCCTTGTCAAAGGTTTTCAGCTTTAAGTCCGCTGTTATATTCCTTAGTTGGATTCCTCTTTTAATCTGGGTCATCCCTTTCCTGTTCCTGTGCCACAATATCTGTCATGTTCCAGGCAGGTCCAGAGGAAGCTCCTAATGTGGAATAGATATCTTGTAGATGTGTTGATATGCATGCCTACTTCAAAAGTAGTATTGTTATAGGAAGTAACTAAACTTGGTAGATGCTTTGGCAATGCTAAGAGATAGAGAAACAGTCATATACTAAGTCTGAAATGATGTCTCTATCATTTTTCTATCTTTCATGCCTTCCCAAGGACTCCTCTTTGGCCAACAGTGATAGATGTGAAGATACTCACCAAGCAGGGTTGAAAGAATGCAGAGGAAGACTAACTTCATTATGATGTGGAAAGATTTTTTGAGAGTTCAGTGTCTCTGAAAAACATAAAGAAGAGAGGAGGAGATAAAATACTGATGAATTATTTCAGTGGCGGGATTTACTTTATGAAAAACTCTCCCCACCAGAGTAGAGAGTGGTGTCAGAGGAAAGAAACAGCTTGTAACAAACTTGATCACCTACGCTGTCTAGATCTCAGTTTTTTCCTCTTTTGAACAAGTCACTTAATCCAAGAGAGATGTTCACAGTGTCTCCACAGCCTCCTGGTCGTTGACTTGTGCAGGAGGGCTGCTCTCTGAGCTGCTTACATGATGCAGACCCTCCCATCTCTATGATGCTATCTCTCCCATTTGTGTGACACTGGTATTTACCTATACTCTGGCACAGACAGTAACCCTTCTGCTTGTTACTCAGTGTCTCTTTGAAGTACTTTAGCTATTTTCTTCATGACATAAACCAACCATCATTTAAAACCACATAAATACCACCAGAGCTGGAATGTGGTTTTTGGGGGGGTGGGGAGTTGGGTATCCATATATTTAAAGTTTCCATTTTTATCTTTAAGAAGCTCCCAAGCTCGAAGAAGTGATAGACAGTGAAGCAAATGGGTGCTATCAAAAGTATTCAGGCACAAAGACACTGGAGTATTATATAGACTAGGCAACACTACTTGTAAATCACATCTCTTAAAGTATCTGTATCCAAAAATATAAGGAAATGTTAAAACTCAACAAGCAACTTGAATGTGGGTCTAAGATCTGAGCAGGTGATGATCGTGATGAATGTTTCTCTCTTTGGATTTCCAAAATAGATAGCACATTCTATGTGCCTTGAGCAACAAACATTAGTCTTCTTATAGATCTGGAGTTTGTAACTCATTCCTCCAATTACTGACAAATTTGGTGATGGTGGCTGATAGATACCTTCTTCTGGGGGTTCACTTGGCTTTTCCCATATGTGTATATGCACAGCAAAGGAGAGGGAATAGACTCTTATTTTCCTAATAAGAATCTAATACTTACTGGGTTCCTAAGATATGGAACAGAAATGGCTGAGAAACAAATTTCAAATGTGTAACATCCATAGTCATGAGGAAATGCAAATTAAAATTACTTTGAGATTTTATCTTATTTGAGTCAAAATGGTCAAGGTAATTAAACAAATGATAGCATATGCTGGTGAGGATGTGAGAGAAGGGGAACACTTATCCATTTCTGGTGGGAGTGCAAACTAGTACAGCCACTGTAGAAATCAATGGGGAGGTTTCTTAGGAATCTGGTAATGGATCTGTCTCAATATCTACCTATATCTCTCTTGAGCATATAGTTAAAGGACTTTATGACCTACTCATAAATACTTGCTCACCCATGTTCACTGCTGCTCTATTTATAATAGCCAAAAATTGGAAGTAGTGTGAACATCCTTCAAGTGATGAATGGCTAATGAAATCTGCCACGTTTACACAATCGAACATTATCTCATTGTTAAGAAAAACAATCCACGAAATTTGAAGGTAAATTGATGGCTGTAGAAACAAATATCTTTCCAAGTGAGGTAACCCAGACCTAAAAAGACAAATACTGCATGCCTTTTCTTATATGCCGATGTTAGCTTTTAAGCTTTCTTTGTATGCTTTAATCTACACATGTGAGCACCTAGCAAGGAACAGGAGGTAGTAGTCCAAGGAAGAGGAAATAGAATATAGTGTTATAATGAGATAAAGGGAAAATAGAATAGTATGATTAAACGGAAAGGGGTGTGGAAGTGCAGGATAAATGAGGGAATATGGCAAGGACAATTAGCATTAAAGGTCTTTGGAAAAACAATGAAAATATACTAAAATATATTCATGTATTAAAGGAATTTAAATGAAATCATCATATAATAGAGGAGATAATGGCCTAATTAGATGTCTTGTATACCAAGTCAATACTTCAGTAGTAGGGATAGTTTATGAAGTGTGGAATCATTGACTAATGGGATTCCATAGTGCCCTTGAAACATCATGGGCTATTTCTAAGGCTACTGGTTACTCTCTGTAATCCAATGGCAAGGACTTATTGCTGAAAACACTACTCACTTATGTCATCATATTGGAACAATCCACTTCCAAATAGAAGTTTTGTCCCCTATTGTCTAGCATTCTATTGAAAGAGAAAATTAATCGTTAATCACTGAGCTGGAAATCCTCTGGCCTATAACACAATTCTGACTACAAGATATACTGATGTAATAATGGGAAAAATGTCATAAGAGTTACCAATCACATTTTAAATGGGATTTAAGGCCCACTCTGTGAGATGGGACCCACACCCGACACTACTAATGTGGTCAAGATCCTGAAACTAAATAGATTCCGGACCTTTGGGGAAAATCTTCTACTACTATTCTGATAAGTGAATCAAGCAATAAAATGATTACTGATGACATATTGGTATATACATAGATCAGTGTGTTACTTAACTCTCATCCGAGAAGTTTATTCTTGCAGTAGACAGTTACTAAGGTACAAATCTGCAACTGGAAATGTAAAAACAGTGAGAAAACACTGGCATACTCAGACCTAAATGGGCCGTCTTTATAAAATTCCTCCCCTCAAGGCTTAGGGAAGAAGATGAGGAAAGATTGTAAGAGCAAACGGTAGTAGATGACTCCAAGAAGGCATTATCTTTTAGATACAGCAGGACTGATACACATATAAACTCACAGGAACTGTGACAGCATGCATAAGATTTGTACAGTTTCAAACCAGATAAAATGCCAGCACACCAAAAAAGTAAACACAAATCCCCACCCTAACCAAGAAGTTATTTTCAACTGATAACTACTGGGAAAGGAAAATATCTGTTTTCTCCAGTTACATGCCAAAGATATATTAATCACACACCTCAGGGCAAACCATATGCTCAGGAGTAGTTAGTTAGCAAGCACAAAAATCTCAAAATGGACTCCATAATTATTTTTCTTGCTATTTTATTTTATACTGATTTCATCTTTCTGTCTTTTTTACCTTAAGTTTTCTGCTTTTGTTTTTTGTTTTTTGAGAGAGGTTTTTTCTTTTCCTTTCTTTCTTTCTTTCTTTCTTTCTTTCTTTCTTTCTTTCTTTCTTTCTTT
>NW_021605100.1:54763-59248 GCF_004785775.1 Grammomys surdaster | reverse complement strand
TTTCTTTCTTTCTTTCTTTCTTTCTTTCTTTCTTTCTTTCTTTCTTTTGAGAGAGAGAGAAAGAGAGAGAGAGAGAGAGGGAGAAGTATGAAGTTAGGTGGGCACAGAGATGAGAAAATCTTGGAGAAGTTGTAAGAGGAGTAATATTATCAAAATATATGAAAAAATTTAAGTAAAATAAAAATATTTATAAGAGTACTAATTCTGAGGGTGGAAATATAGCTCAGCAGTTATGATTACTTACTTATTTTGTAGAAAACTTGAGTTAATTATACAGAACACATATCAAATGGCTTGTAATCGCTCTAGCTCCCGAGATCTAACTTCTTCTGGTCTCTGCACTAATATACATACTCTCACACAGACACACAGGTATGCACATATTTCAAAATAAAAAACCTTCAAAATACGCTTCTAGCTCTATTAGATTTTCCTCCTCCCTTTGTAATCTCACATAACTCTGACCAAATATGATGATGTTGGCATTCAGGGAGTTTAGAAGCTTGATCAGAGGCTAAATATCACCCTTCCACATAACCAAACAATCATATTCCTTGTTTTTATACCTAGTGAATTGAAAATATTTACACAATGAAAATGTCAGATTAGTGTTTACAAAATCATCATCCGTAGTAGCTAAACCTCTGAAGTAACCAAGATGTCCACCAAATAAGCAAGTGTATAAACAATGTGTGTTAAATCCACATGTGGAAATATTTAATTCAACGATTTTAGAAACTGAGCTAGCAAACCACAAAAATCATACAAATCTATGTGGTCCTCTTCAGTTGAACATGAGCCATACTTCTCTGGCATGCTTAGTTGAATACCCCAGAAGTTGTGGGATATATTCACATGATGATATGAATGTATAAGGACAAAGTATATGCTCTATGAGCTTTGCTGACACCCACAGGATAATTTCCATGCTTGCTTGATGACATCAAATGTTTGAAGCCTAAAGGTAAAGAAGGTATGGTGAGGCAGTCCAGCTGCTGCCAATCTCTCAAGGCAGTATAATCCATGAACCTGTAGTGGTATTCAGCTAACAGTAAGCAGGAAACCAGGGCCCTGTGAAGTGTAAACTCTAGACATGGATTTTACTGGGAAATTGAATAATTGATGAATGGTTGTTTTCTTTGAAGGTTTCTCAGAAACTGAGGAGTGGGCCTAGCTTAGTTGTCCTTGAACTATGAACCCAGGGAAATGGAGGTCATAAGAAATGTGCAATTTTGTGTAATTAAAATGGTATAAAATGAAAAAGGAGGAGGAGGGATGGGATGGGGGTTTCTTGGGGGGATGGGGAAAGGGGATGGCATCTGAAATGTAAATAAATAAAATATCCAATAAAAAATGTGCAATTTTTAGGCACTAAGTTTGTGTTAAAGATTTACATACAACAATAAAAAATTAATACAAATATATACCATGTGCTTATACTTTGTTTGGTTTTTGTTACTTAGTGGCAAGAGAGATAGATGAAGCGTCTGAGCTCCCAGGTCACAGTCCAAAGGGAAGATGTGTACTATGAATTACCACCATATGTGATAAGACAATGTTGGGAGTAAAGCGAGGCAGAGACCCATATAAAAGTGTCTCTGAGAGGCATTTCTGTACTCCATGGGGAAATGTCTGTGACTCGAAGGATGGTAAACAGGAAGAAATGGGAAAACTAGGGAGAAAACTGTGGAAAGATGAACCAGGGTTTAGAAGAGAAGAATTAGGAGCTTGATGGCAGAGAAAGATTAATAAAGAGAGAAAGATCCTACAAAACTGTTGGGGATTGGTTCTAATGCTTTGTCTTAGTTTGGCTCCCCAAATCACACAGGAATCTGTATGTCCAGACTCTGAGGGTCCCTGTCCCCAATCGTTTTTTGATTAATCAATAGAGAGCCAATGGTCAATGGCTGGGCAGGGTGAAAGAGGTGGAAGTTTTAAGATTCCAGGGAAGGAGGGAGACACAGAGGAGAGCATGGAACCACCATGACTGGGAAGCAGGAAGCAGAGTGTGTGTGTCCCAACTTTGCATTATCTTATGTTCAGTCATTATCGCTGAAGGACGTTTGTCTTTAACGGACTTGATTTTGTTCAAATCATGTGTGTGTGTGTGTGTGTGTGTGTGAGAGAGAGAGAGAGAGAGAGAGAGAGAGAGAGAGAGAGAGAGAGACAGAGACAGAGAGAGAGAGAGAGAGAGAGAGAGAGAGAGAGAGAGAGAGAAAGAGAGAGAGAGAGAGAAGACAAAAGAGGAACTTCCTATGACTAAAGTTGAGAGCTGTGAAAATCTCTATGGTAGAAACATCCATACTTAGAATGTAGCTTGAAAACATGACCTTTTAGCAAAAACAACATTAGGTTCCCGTATCATGTCATCCCCAAGCCTAGGGCTTTTGACTAGGTTTATAATAGCATGCGTGAATTTGCTTTGAGATGTGCTTCAGATCCAATCAGAAACAAGTTGTTTATCCCCACTGAAGTTATGTCATTATTGTACCAATGGGCACTTCTTACCTGGCAGGTTAGTACTGTACCATGCAAGGTACAACATTGGGTAAGATCACTAATACATTTTCCTCTTCTTCAGACGGAGTAACAACTTCTGGCACCGTTAGCATCCAGAAGATTGTTCTGGTCAGTTTGAAATTGATTTCTTTGTGTGATTCACCAAAGTGTGTGACAAAGTGAAGTAGAGTCTTAACATATAGTTGTGCTGAGAAATCAAGGGTATGGCAAGTCTGTGTATTTTTGGTTGCCTGAGGCTTCCCTGACCAATAACTTATAGGGAGGTAATGCATGCCTCCCTTCTTTCCAACAAATTCTCCTCCAGTTTTCACATTTAAAACATTTTATTAAGTATATGTAGGTGTGTGTTTGTGTGTGTCAGTGTGTGTGTGTGTGTGTTCATGTATGCAGATGTGGGTATTATGTGTGAATGCAGATGCCTGTGGGGATGCGTTTGATCCATGGAAGCTGCAGTTACAGTTGTAAACCACCTGATACAACTCAGGTCCCCTGGAAGAGCAGAACATGCACTTAATATATGACCCATCTTTCCAGTCCATATTTTCACATTTTTGTGTGGTATTGGTGAGTCTAAATTAGTGTTTCTCGCTTCAGCATGTATAGTGAAGATGTATACATTTTCCTCTTCTTCAGACAGAGTAACAACTTCTGGCACCGTTAGCATCCAGAAGATTGTTTTGGTTATTAAATATAATATGAGGAACTCATTGGTGGCTAGTTCATCAAGGAAACTTTGAGGAGAGAGAAGTTTTGAAATTAAGAGCTGCTGTGGAGAATAATACAATTAATTGTAATATATGATCATCAAGTGCTGAAGATGTTATTTAAGAGTTATGGAAATCTCTGGCACAGACATAGCTGTAATTCAGGAAGGCAGCAGGGAACACTACCAAGAAAGAATAGCTAAAAACTAGCAGGTGATCTTTCTGAGGCAGTTCCACCATGGACTAAAATCTATGACAGATTTGCTTGTCTAGGCAAGGCCAAGAAGATTAAATCTAAGGAAAGATTTCTGCTATTAATATGGTTTTCCTGTTATCATTAAGTATGTAATAATCACTAGGTATTGACCCACCCTTTTGAGTAGATTTCTACAGACCTTCAAAGATGCACTATCTTGTAGTAATGCTATATAAACAAATACATGATGATTCTACAGAATCCCTGGCTTGATTAAAATAATTTTAGGAAGAATGTTTTTAGAGATGGTCTTCGTTGCTAGAAAGATGTAATAAAGTTAGAATCAAGAATAGAATGTACCCAGTCCTCATAATAGTAGGTAAAGGCTGCATAAAAATAAATACAATGATCTTTCATAATTGCACTAAAAGGAGAAATAGACAGGAAAATTTTGTGTTCAAAAGAAAAACACTTAGGACCAAAGATAAACTTAAAGTTGTGCACTTTGATTAGCCAAGGCCATGTAAAAACTGTTGAACTTATAATCACTATATTATAATGAAACACTGCTTTGAACTTAATATCAATATCCTTCTGTAACTTCCATTCTTTTATTTTTATAAATGAACTCAGTATATTTAATAAAGTTTGGCATTACCAAAATCGCGGCACAAACAGCAAGTCACATGCTCACTCAGAGTCCCTTTTTGTTTGTTTGTTTTTATGCTCCTTGGGCAAGCTTCTGCCAGGCTTGTGCCAAGAGAAAACCCAGGCAGCCTGGGGGTCTGGAGAAGGTAAGGTTAGGCTTTTGGATGGGGGGGGGGGCTGGGGGAGGACTAGTGGGGTCCACAGGGAGGAGGGTGAGTCTAAAAACGAGTCAGTGTAAGAGCTCCCTAAGGGTTGGCCAGTGGTGTTATCACACGTTTAAGTAAAAATAAAAAGCAAACACAAGCCAAAAATATAGGTGCACAGGGCAGGCTAAGCTGCCGAAAACCTAGACTGCTACAGGCTACAGCCATCCCTGTTGTGAGCATATAGTCTCACAAGCTCTCAGCTCTCTCTCTC
>NW_021605100.1:54089-54363 GCF_004785775.1 Grammomys surdaster | reverse complement strand
CCCCTCTCTCCTCCACTCACTCAATAATCTCGCTCTAAAAACAGGGAAGGTTATTTTGTGTTTGGCACTAGTAACCTTGATCAAAGGACTTCTCCTCGGAAGAGTCTCTTAAGGAGGAACCAGCCTCCTTCGCCTCTCAGAGCAGCAAAGAGGACTGCTTCCTGCTGGTGGCTACCTTGAGTTTCAAAGTCCAGGGGCCTGCCAGACCCCTGCTGGTGAGCTTAGGGCATCTGGCTGTCTTGCTGTTCTTGGGCACCATGACACTCAGGAGGGG
>NW_021605100.1:11185-53989 GCF_004785775.1 Grammomys surdaster | reverse complement strand
TCCCCCCCTCTCTCCTCCACTCACTCAATAATCTCTCTCTAAAACCAGGGAAGGTTATTTTGTGTTTGGCATTAGTAACCTTGATCAAAGGATGTCTCAGAAGAGTCTCTTAAGGAGGAACGGGCCTCCTACGCCTCTCAGAGCAGCAAACAGGACTGCTTCCTGCTGGTGGCTATCTTGAGTTTCAAAGTCCAGGGGCCTGCCAGAGCCCTGCTGGTGAGCTTAGGGCATCTGGCTGTCTTGCTGTTCTTGGGCACCATGACACTCAGGAGGGGCGAGGCCAATTTGGAGCCGGAGGAACCCTGGGCAGACCACTCACTCTTCAGGAAGTCTTTGTTTTTGTCTGAGTCGGTATCTTCTCTGGAAGGTTTCAGAGACAAGCCGAATCCTTTGGCCAACACTTTCCTGTCCTTGCCTAGCAGGCTTTCATACTGTGTCAAGAATCTGCTACAGCCCCCACTGGTTTTCTGTTTTCTCCCAGGGCTATCGGAAAACTTGGAGGGTGACTTGTCTTGCTTTGTGAGGGAGAGGGTTCTGTCTAGCTTGCTCACCATCTTTTTCTTCTTATCTTTTTCTTCTTAATCTTTAGCTGAGTCATAAAATCAGATGAGGATTCGTGATACTCTGAGCTCTGGTTCCTGCCCCGGGCTTCCCCATGCACGATGAGGGCTGCTTGCTTCTCCTCAGGCTCCTAGTGTCTCTTCCTTACCCCTGCTGCCAGATCATAGTCCTCCGACGTTAGCAAGGGCTTGCTGCTCAGCTTTCCACTACCACTGTGGCACTTCTCTCTCTTGCAGGGGGGTGACAGGGCACTCAGGGTGTGGGTCTCTTTCCTTGGCGGCCTGCCAGGGCCTCTGTGTGCCAGGCTTCTGTGGGCATCCTCGTGCCTGTTCTCCGAGTCCCAGAATCTCTGGAGCTTGACCAGCTTCCTCTGCCACGCTCTGGATCTCTGCCAGTCGCATCCAGCTCCAGAGCATCCAAGAAAGACTTCATAGCAAACAGCCATTCCTCTTTCTTGTGCTATATACTTTCTTTCTAGCTATATACTTCTTGGAGTTTAGTTCACATGGAAGCCACAAGTTCTTGAGTGGGTTTGTGAAGGGGCTCTCCAGCACGTCCTTCAGTATGTGGCTGCTGGCCACCAACAGGCTTTCCATGGAGGGTCTCAGGACTAGGTTAGACTCTGGGTCTGCAACCTCCTGGCCCTTCTGGTCCAGTTCCAGTTCACTTATCTCACCCAGGAGGGTGACACCCTAAAGGAAGCTGTGCTCCAGGACTAGGCTGGGGGCTGTGTCCAGCTTCTCCCCAGCTGGGACTCTAGTACCCAGGGAGGGCAGAGGCCTGTCCTGGGGCAGTTCGGCTGCAGCTGCCAGTGAATTAATGCTGGCCAGTAGGTCATCCAGGCCAGGCAGGAGTGATTCAGAGTGGGTCTCTTCCAGATAACAGGTACTGGTAGGAGCAGGTGCAGCCTCCTTGGCCTCCAGGTTGAGATACTGGCCCTCTGGGACAGGCAAAACAGTCAGAGAGCTCAAGTCTGGGCTGAGGCTCAGTCAAGGATGGCTGGGACAGTCCATCCTCAGGTCCTGCTTCTGCTGTGGGATCCTCCATTGGTACATCCAGGGGCACCTCCACTGGCTCCTCCTTGGTCGCTACCACCAGCTCAGGTGTCAGCTGTGTCCCCAGCTCCAGGGCAGCCGTGAGGGAACTCTGTCCTAGTAGGTATTTCTATCTGCAGTTCAGCAACCTGAGCAAAGTCTGACACTTCAGAGAGCTCCTGGCAGCCCTGACCTGCTGTGCTCAACACCTGGGCCTCTAGAGGACTACCTCTGCCACCTGCAGGGCTCACAGCCACCATAGTCTCTGGGGAGGTCTGGGCCAATGGTGACACGAGGGGAGGCAGCTCTGTGGGGCTCTCTTCCATATCCTCAGCTTTCACCTCAGCGGCTCCTCCTCTGGGCTGTCCTGAGCTGGCTCTGGGACCTTAGAGGGTGACAGGTAGATGGGCTTGTCTTCAGGGGACAGTGCCAGGCGCTTGAACCCATCAGCTGGGAGTGGCACATCCAGGGTGTGGGTTGCAGCCGGAAGGGGTAGGGTCGCCCATAGTGTGGTAGCAAGGTTTGGAATGGATACCTGGGAGGTATATCTGTGAAGAGGGCCCAGAACGGGCTGGGCGCCTCCTTCTCCAACTCTAGGTCTTTCTTCTCCACCATATTCTCAGGAACCTCTTCCTTGTGGGTGAGCAGGCCGTGGGCTGCCGAGGTGCAAACTAGGTGTGGCAGGGTATGTATAGGCTGGAGGCTTAGACACATCCTCCACTTTCTGGATGGCCTTGGCCTTCAGAGGCACAGGGAGATGGGGAGTGGGCTCATGGCCTTGCTGTGGATGCCTGTCAAGCCAGTAGCCAGGCCAGCAGACTTGCGAGGCAGTAGCCCAGGGCTGTAGCTCTCAAGCCGGCCTTGCCCATGGTCTCCAGGCTCCTCTTATCTTCTCCTCCATCTCGTGCTCTTGTGCTTTCAACCGCTCCTGCACCAGCTGTACGCTCTGCTGCAGCTCCAGGGCCTGGGCCGCCTGCTGTTGCAGGTAGAGCAGCTCTTGCTGCCTCAAAAAGTGCTGCTGAGAGAAGAGCTGCAGCTGCTGGGCTTGGTGCAGGGGACTGCAGGCCCGGCGGGTACAGGGCGATCCAGAGGACTGCCGTAAGCTCCATCAGCTTGGTAAAGTGAGGTAGGTGATCTCTAGGGACAGCCACCAGCTCTCAGACTGGGGGTCCCTGAGGAACTGGTAAGCTGATGGTAACGAGTCCCCTAAGCCAGGTGGGAATGCGGAGGCCATACCCTGGTGCATGGAGGGAAGTGGGGTGTCTCAGGTTGTAATAGTGTCCAGTAAGCCACATGGATGTGCTACCGGAGCGAGGCAGCCAGGGGTGCCTGGCCAAGTGAGTCGCGAGATCTGCAGACCAGCGTCTTGAGCCTGCCAGAGTTGGGCCACCATGAGGTTGGGGTTCAGACCATTGGGAGCACAACTGGTGGGGTGTAGACGGGCCAAATCAGCCAATTCCTTACTTTCATGGAGCAACTTCTCCTGGTCCCGGTCCAGCCGTGTCCGTAGCTGCTGATCCTCCAGGTGCCTGGCTCTATCACAGTCATCATCAGTCCCGCCATGCCCTTTGACATTGTTCAGTGACAAAGAGCGTTCTTGGTCTACCAGGCCAGGCTCCAGCCCCTACTGCTCCCACTGTCCTTCTGCCGCCCACAGCCACCACAATGTCAACAGGCAGGTGTCTTACTTCGGCTTCCACCCTAGGTACCAGAGCTCTCTTGCCCAAAGGCCTTGGCACTTTCAGGTCTCTCTGGGTTCCATTTGAGCTGCTGCCCCCCTTCCAGCTGTAGGGACTGTGGAGTGTGTGAGTGGGGCCTGGGCTCTAGAGGGAACAGCAGATGTGGGTGTAGGTTCAGGTTTCATGGTGCCCAGGCCTCCAATGGGGCTCTTCTTCCCACAGCCACCAGGAAGCACTGCTACCACCTCCGGAGCAAAGATACCACTGTATTTGATGAGGTTCTGCATAGCAGAGGCCTCTCCGGGGGCCACGGTGGGCTGCGGAGTGGAGGTCAGCACCGGGCCTGCCGCAGGTGGCTGAGGCACAGGGCATTGCACCCCCGGGATCCAGGTAGGCCTTTTTGGATGTTGTGGCAACAGCTGCTTCCCCTTCGACTCTGCTGGCATGGTGGTGCTGGGCTGCCAGGACAGCCAACTGCCTGGTGGAGAAGTTGCCCGGCTCAAATGGTTTCCACTTGTGTTCTGGCCCAGATGGTCCGGATGGTTCCAGACCAAAAGCTTAGCAGCTTGCTGGGCAGCAGAAGAGCTTGGGCCTCGGGCTCTCAAAGACTCTGATCAGCCTCGGGCTTGAGTGGTTCCTTGGGGGGCAGCTAGGCCTGGACATCCGGGGAAGACCGGGAGTTGCAGCCTGCTGGAGGTCCATCTGATGGAAGAGGCAGACGCTTGAGGGAGCAGACGACTGAACTTTTCTCCCGCAGGACCTTTACTCGCTTCAGTCGTGGAGATACAGGTGGATCTTGCAGGACTCCAGGACGGCCTGGCTCACGCTCCCTGGCCCAGACAGCATGAGCATGGGATGCTATCTGGATGGGTCCCACACTTTCATCAAAGACCTCCAGAGAAGGCACAAAGGTGGGTGCCACCGTGCGGTGCTCACTGCCTGGTTCACGGAACATGGTGTAGACATCTGCTGGTATCGAGGAAGGGAGTGCAGGAGGACTCTTGGGGAGCAGTGGTGGCAGCGGTGGTAGTGGGGACCCACACGACCTTGCAGAGGGCAGCAGGGCCTCAGCCTGCCGCGGCAATCGAGCATTCTCCTCCTGCCTGCCTGTCTCCTTGGCAACCCCTTGGCCCAACTCGGCCACCAGCCCCGCCTCCACCACACCATTACACAGGCTCAAGGCTGATGGCTGCAGTTCACCCTTGGCTTTGACCTCTGCCAAAAAGGGAGACAGGCACTCAGCCAGGTGTGAGGATCCTCGGTCCTGGCGGCCCTCAGCTCGGGCCTCCTGGGTCAAGTCCACCACACCACAGGGCCTGGACACCTCCTCATGTGCCCAAGGGTCTTTCTTGGCAAACAACAGAGGACGGTCTCCACCAATGACCTGAGCGATCCTTCCCTGTACTTTCCAGGGAGGAGCCTTTGGCAGGACCACCGGAGGAGTAGCCACTAGGAGTCCTGGATGAGGGCATGTGAGTATTCAGGGTCCCTGGTGAGGGCAAGTAGAAGCCGTCTTTCTGGGTATCGAAGAGACTGGGCTGACCCAGCTGGCTGAGGAGGGGGCTCCTGCTGCTGGGGGGCTACAGATGGTTCAGATGGAGGTAGGATGGATATAGCTCATTGGGCAGGTGGGAGAAGCCAGGTGACAGACTGAGCAGTTGGGCAGCCAGTGTGGAAGCTTACCCAGTACTCTCTGGGTGTAGTAGCTGAGGACATATGGCTGCCTCCTTCTCTGGGGTCCTGTGAAAGCAGCTGAGGTAGGTGACGAGCTGTAACTTTCATTCTATGTAATACTTTATCTCTGAGGTAATTTTCTAAAGAACTTTTTGTCTAAGAAGGTATAAAAGACCAGAGAAAAGAAATAAAGTTGTTGATTGAATGGTTTGGCTTGGGGAGCTTTGCCCATCCATCTATCATCCATCCATCCATCCATCCATCCATCCAAATGTATATTTGTCTATATGTTTGTATGTAGGTATATGTGTATATATGTATGCATGCATGAATACTTGTTGATTGTGATAGCCAGTTAGGCCTGGCCTGAGTGTGGGTGTATGAATGTTTGAATGTACATATGTCTCCGCATACTTGACTGTATAAGGCATCTTAATTCTTCTCTTTTCCTTCATCTCTGGTTCAGATAGAGTTAATCAGCTTAGCCAGAAAGGCTTCTGGGACTCACCAGAGAAAGGAGTTCTAGCAATAAATCCATTATTTAATTCCCTGATGCTAAACAGCATGTGCTAATCGACAGATATTCGGGCTTATTAAAGCACACGTAATAAAGAGTTAAGTTTTTAGCACTTAAGGAAGCACAGAAGAGTAAGAAAGAGTTGTTTTCCTAGTGCTTATTTAAGCATAAAGAGTTAAATAAAGCACAGAGGGTTATAAAAGAGGAAAGAAACCAGTGTTTTTTAAAAATTACTTTTAATTTTTTACAGTCCAGCCATTGCCCCTCTCCCGATCTGCCCCCCCGCCCCAGGGGGGGGTGGGCCAGTGCGTCTTGCCCCTGTTTCAAGGGAATACCCCCGGCCCCCCCTCCCCACACCAGGCCTCATCACTCTCTGGGGCCTCAAGCTTCTCCAGGGTTAGGTACATCTTCTTCCACTGAGGCCAGACCAGGCAGTCCTCTACTGGCCTCAGACCAGCTAGTGTATGCTGCCTGGTTGGTGGCTCAGTGTCTGAGAGATCTCAAGGGTCTAGTTTAGCTAAGACTGCTGAAGCCAGCATTTTATAAACCGTAGGATAAGAAAGAAAGTTTTTAGAACGTTTTAGAAGTTATCAAGCAAGCATTCAATATAGTTAGAGAGCTAGAAAACCAAACTACATCTGGAAAACATCAGTCTTAAAAGCAACATCCAATGCTGAGTCCCACTTCATGCCTCTTTCAGGCCAGGAAGGCTCCTCACAGAGCACCAGTCAGGAAAGCAGAGAGAGGGGGGACTTGGTAAAGATGGGAGGAGATTGGAAGAGATGGACAAAGAACACCTTGCAGTTTAGATGTGGCCAGCAACTGACTGTGGGGAACATAAAATTTATTTGTTATATTATTTCTCCTTCCCTAAAGCCTGTTTTCTCCCTCAAGTGTTGTTATATACACATAGTTTTTGAGGATGGATAACAGTTATATCATATTTGATTTTTAACCAATTATGTTTAGTTTATCTTTCCCTAGTTTGTCTACTTACTTCGTAATTCTCTGACTGTGCAAAGTAGTTAGAATTATGTTCCACTAAAGACTATCGGTTACCTGTATTAGAGTAATCATCATAAGATAACAGAATTGACTGAATTTTGACAAAGGACACTTTATAGTCACATACATTTCACCATGAGAATGTACTAAGTGTCTGGTGATTGATCATTTTTTTTGTGTAAATAAACAAGTTTGTTACTAAATGTCTCATTGTTCTCAAAGTTTACATTATGATAAAGGTAGGAGTCGTACATTTCTGGTGACATTTTATTGGATGTTTTCCCTTAAATTCTTTTCAGTAAGACAGATGATGAGATGTTGATCCATTGTAGAGATTGCATTATTTTACACTGAGTGGTATGACTTCTCAGTATGATTCCATCATTTTTAAGATCCATCTTCCGTAGGGATGAATTGCAGTGAAGAAGCCTCCGCTTCCCTTGGTTATACCTGCTTTCCCCCAGGCCAATATTCCATGCAACCTCCCATTGCAGATGGCTGGAGCAGCCGAGACTTCCTGACAAAAGAAGTAAGATGTCAATGTCACCTTGTTGTCACAGATCAAGAATAAATCTTAAGATATGGCATGTAACAGTAGCCAAATCAACTGAGGGAATGAATCCATTGTATGGAAGGAGTGATAACTTTTACTTCTATCTGCTGTATTCTTTCCCTTTTCAGTTCAAGTTTTATATAATCTGAGTGCAAGTAGGAGAAGGACAGATGGTCCACCCTAGAGTTCTCCCATTCTAAGATTGGGGAGGGGAATGAAGTACATTGCAGAATGTTAAGTCAAGGAGAGGGACTCTAACGTTTCTTCTCTTTAGTCTGTGGAGGATCTTTTTTTGATATGTTTGATATTCCAGTGGATCCTGTACTATCTTCTTGCATGGAGAAAAAAAGATACCTTAGTTGCAGATATAGTATTGAATGAATTTCCTATGCACATAATGTTCATTCTTGTTTCTTTTCTCTGTCGATGGAGAACGTTCCAGCAGTCACTTGGGGAAAGAGAATACTCATTTATCCATGTCAAGATGTCAGGATCACTAACTGTGGAAAGGAAAGACAGATGAGATTCAGAGCTGTTCTTCTGACCAGTGACCTTGTACCAGATCCTATTTTGTGAATAAATTAATCCTTGAGAATATTCAATGCAAGCAGCTATAGACGGCCCAATCATTCCTAGAGTCTCTCAAGTAGAATCTCCATGTTGGAGAAGTAGATTCCAAAGTTCTCCATCCATCCATCATTAGATGTATGGTCCTATCTGCTGTGCATAATTCATGATGTTCTAAAAACATTGTATGGAGATTCTAAATGTCCACAAAGAAAAAAAAAAGCAAAACTGCTGTTCTCCAAAATTTCTACTACAAATCTTGTTGGGTATTTATTTTATCTTCTTTACATTTTATCACATAAAAATGTATATAAAATTTCTTTTTTATTTATTGTGAGTGTGTGTATATGTTTGTGTATTTGTACATGTTTGTGCATGTCTGCATGTACTTTTGCCAAAGTGAATAAGTGAAGGTCAAATGGCAATTTGTGGGATTCAGTTCTTTGCAACGCGATTATGTGGGTTCTGGGTATTGAACTCAGGCCATCAGTTTTGGTGGCAAGTGCCTTTACTAGAAAAGCCATTTTACTAGCCCTAAAACTCAAGTCATGCCTTATGTAACAGTGGAATGTTCTGAGAAATGTATCACTCAGCATAGTATACTTAACACAAATCTAATTTGTAAAGACTATTACTTATCTAAGCTACATTTTATAGTTTGTCATACCTAGGTTACAAACCTGCTTAGCATGTGACTTCAGTGAATGTTGTTACACAGCAGAAACAAATTGTGTATCTAAACATATATGAACATAGAAAATTTTGGAATAATAACTTTTGATAGGATTTTTTTGAGCTATAAAATAAATTTTGTAGAATTACTATTACATATCTCTCCTCATTGACTGAAACACCATTATGGCTATTCGTGGTTCGTGGCTATTAATGGTTATTTACGTGAATGTATATCTCTATAGAGATGTACATATACATGTTTCCCTGAGAGGTTATATTACTCATCTCTATCAGAGAAATTGCTATTATAAGTGTCTGGGTACGTGTACTTTAACCAAGATACTAAGTGTTTTGATCTCTAATAGAGATAGTAAGAAAAGGAAACAACAATTTATCAAGAGAAGGACTGTATCACTCAAGGAGCTGATATCATATCTAGTAAGACAGTGCCATGTAAATTAGACCAAAACATGTCAACTAAGGAGAGAGAGAGAAGTTATGTTCAGTTTTAAGTTTTTTATTTTCAGGAAAAATTCACTTGAAAAACTATTCGGAAATAAGTTACTTGAAATAAAGATTTCCTTATAGATATTAGGACCTTTATAGATAAGGTCTATTACAGGTAGTCTGCCATTGGCTTTCATTGTTTTGATATACAGAACTGACACAATAAAATCATCATGTAGTGTAGTTTTCTTTACTTTAAATAATACCTAGTAAATTAGTTTTGTAATGTGTGATAGAATTAATTCAAATAAAGCTTTAAAAAATTAATGACAAAACCCACATGAAATGTATTTTGTTTGAGGTCAGGGGTGGTGATCACCCCAGAATTTCTTTTATTGTTGAGAATAGTTTTCACTATCCTACGTTATTCCAAATGAATTTGAGAATTGTTCTTTCTAACTCTAGGAAGAATTGAGTTGGAATTTTGATGGGGATTGCATTGAATCTGTAGATTGCTTTTGGTAAGATGGCTATTTTTACTATATTAATCCTGCCAATTCATAAGCATGGAAGATCTTTCCATCTTCTGAGGTCTTCTTTGATTTAAAGAGCAATAGTGATAAAAACTGCACAGTATTGATACAGAGACAGGCAAGTAGATCAATGGAATAGAAGTGAAGACTGAGATATGAACCCACACACCTATGGTCACTTGATGTTTGACAAAGAAACTAAAATCATTCAGTTGAAAAAAGACAGCATTTTCAACAAATGGTGCTGATTCAACTGGTGATCTGCATGTAGAAGAATGCAAATTGATCCATTCTTATTTCCTTGTAAAAAGTTCAAGTCTAAGTAGATCAAGGACCTCCACATAAAACCAGATATACTGAATCTAATAGAAGAGACAGTGAGGAAGAACCTTTAATACTTGGGCATGGGGAAATCTTCCTGAACAGAACGTCAATGGCTTATGCTTTAAGAGCAACAGTCAACAAATGACACCTCATAAAATTGAAAAACTTCTGTAAATCAAAGGATACTGTCAATAGGACAAAATGGCATCCCACAGATTGGGAAAAGATATTTATCAGTCCTACATCTGATAGAGGGTAATACCCAAAGTAAACAAAGAACTCAAGAAGATAGACTCCAGAGAACTAAATAAACCTATTAAAAAGTGGAGTACAGAGATAAATAGAGAATTCTCAATCAAGGAATCTTGATTGCCTGAAAAGCACTTAAAGAAATGTTCAACATCCTTAGTCATTAGGGAAATGTAAATCAAAATGACCCTGAAATTGATCTCACACCAATCAGAATGGCTAGGATCAAAAATGCAGGTGACAGCAGATATTGGTGAGGATGTGGAGAAAGAGGGACACTCCTCCATTGCTGGTGGGATCGAACGCTGGTAAAACCACTTTGGAAATCAGTCTGGCGGTTCCTGAGAAAATTGGGAATATTTGTACCTGAGGACCCAGCTATACAGCTCCTGGGCATATTCCCAAAAGATGCTCCAACATAAAACAAGGACACTTGCTCCACTAAATTCATAGCATCCTTATTTATAATAGCCAAAAGCTGGAAACAACCAAGATGTCTCTCAACAGAAGAATGGATACATAAAATGTGATACATTTACACCATGGAGTACTACTAAGCTATTACAAACAACGACTTCATGAAATTCTTAGTTAAGTGGATGGAACAAGAAAATATCAGCCTGAGTGAGGTAACCCAGACACAAAGGAATGCACATAGTATGTACTCACTAATAAGTGGATATTAGCCCAAAAGCCCACAATGCCCCTGATACAACCCACAGACCATATGGAGCATAGAAGTAAGGAAGAACAGGGTGTGGATGCTTCAGTCTTGCCTTGGGGGGTGGGGAACAGGACGATTGTGGGAAGTGGAGGGAGAAGGGGACCTGGAAGGGAGAAAGGAGGGGGAGAAAATAAGGAGGGCAGTATCAGGAACCGGAAGAGATGTCAGAGAAGTACAGACAGTCAGGAAATCAAACAAGTGTGCAACGGGGTCGGGGCGTGAGGTACTGGGGATATCCACTGGAGGCACCCAGACACCAGAGAAATGTGAGGCTCTCAGGACCCAGGGGATGACTTTAGTTGAAATGGGCAGGGAAGGGGAACATAGAACTTGTAGAGACCACCTCCAGTAGATAGGCACGGACCTGGTCGAGGGATGGGGCCACCCACTCATCTCAAAGTTTTTACCCAGAAATGTTTCTGTCAAAAGGAAGAACAGGGCCAAAAATTGGAACAGACTGAAGGAAGGGCCAACTGGGGACTGCACTACCTGGGGATTCATCCTGTCTGCAGACACCAAACTCAACACTGTTGCAGTGGTCAAGAGGCCCTTTCAGACAGGAACCAAGCGTGGCAGTTCCTGGGGATGTCCATCTAGCAACTGACCAATGCAGAAGTAGATGCTTGGAGCCAACCATCAGGCTGAACTTAGGGAACCTGATGGAGAAGCTGGCAGAAGGAGGAGTGGAGGGGAATTGCAATCCCATTGGAAGAACAACATAAGCTGGCCTGACCACCCAGTTCTCCCAGAGTCTAGAACACCAACAAGGAATGTACCTGGAGGGATCCATGGCTCTGGATACATGGATACATATGTAGAAGAGAATGGCCTTGCCTGACAGCAACTGGAGGGGAGGCCATTGGTCCTGGGGAGATTTGATGCCCAGAGTAGGAGGATGCTGGAGCGGTGGAGTGGAGAAGTGGGGGTGGGTGGGGGAGCACTCTCGCACACTCAGGCAAAGGGGAGGGGGGAGGGCAGATGTGGGATAGGGAATTGGTGGAGGGGTAACTGGGAAGAGGGATATCGTTTGAGATGTAAATGAATGGAATGATTAGTTTAAAAAAGGAAAAAAGAAATGTATTTTGTTATTCATAAGGAATATTCTCTTAGATTCCTAGACTGTTTTCTAAATACAAAGTTTCAAAATACTGAGAAAATTAAAGTTCCTATATGTTATTTTTTGTGAAAAAATATTTATTTGGAAAGTCCTCTTTTTTTTTTTATGACACCAGAAGCTGGAGTTAAACCTGACCAAGCAACTTTGAGAAAACCTTAAAAAAAAAAAAAAGTCATCACAGGAAGGAACAGCCATCAAGGACTAATAAGCATATTAGAAAGCCATGTTGGAAGAGTAGCTGCTGCAGACAGCAATTCTCTCTGTTCTTCCCATGCTGGGTCCATAGGGGAGAAAAGTACATGCTCATACTGTGGTCTGTGATTATTTTCCCATGACAAGTATCAAGTTACTCTAACATAACTATAAGCATACTATAATAGCCAAATTGTTAATGAACCCTCCAAGTCTGCACCAAGTGAGGAACATTCACCTATAATACAAAGTATGAAAATTATACTCTGAAGGGAATCAGCACTGGCAAGAGGGTAGATTTTGCTCCTTCAGTATTTCTTCGTCATTCTGGGTCCACTGGAAAGAATGTATCCATATGTCCTAGGCACAGTCTAGGGTTCTCTGTGGTAGAGAGTTGAAAGCACCCTTTGTTCCCTCACCCATCACAAAAGGTTTGCTTTGCTTTTCCTAACCTCTTTTCTAAGACGAGCATGGTAGGCTTTCAGCAGTTCCTGCTGTGAAGCCCACCCTCTACCTTGAATATCATCTTAGTCAACCAGGACTCCCAAGTTTTTTTTTTTAATCTATTTGCATTCAGTTCACTAGTTCCAGCTCTCAAGAATTATAGAAATAGCACAATATCTAAATTACTTCCTGCCCTGTTTGCTGTCGGAGTAGCTTCCCTGCACAAGTCTCATGAGTTTATTCTGTCACCTCCTGGGAGACCAAGTGTTGCTGGTAATCACTGCAAGATTAAGACCTTTTTTAAAAAAAATAAATATTACCCCTTTCTATCATGTATATTCAACCACATCTTTCCCAGCCCTGATTTCCTTAGGATGAAGAAATCAGAGCCAAACACTCACAGTTTTTGTAGTTACTCCAGGTCCATGTGGGTATGAAGCAGGTTTCATTAAATATCATTGGTTCCATAGCTATGGCTATAGTCCCCACATACATATTGATAGTAGCAGGATATGAGAGTTTTATCAGCATCAAGTCATTTTTCAGGATTTTTGCATCAAAATTAGGATGGACTACAGTCACTGAGTAACCACATATCTGTTCCTTCTCATTTTTGATGTTGGGTCGGTAAACTCCCAGTCGGATTTTAGTTCTTGTGGCAAAAGAAAGGCAGAGAGATGGAAGAGAAAACAGTCACTGAATGTCAAACTACAAAAAAAAATGTAAGAAGTCACCTTATCCAATCAACTTAGCTTTACTTTTCTACTGCACAGTTGAAGTTTACTAACCTTGTGAAGAAATTAGTAGTTTACAGGATGATAATGTTTTTGCCAAGCATATAGGATGACCAATCTACAGCCAACTCAGTAGATTCTATTCTAATTAAGATTTGAACAATATGAACTAGCAGCCAGTAGAGAATTCACAACATTTGATGCTTTCAGTGCTCTTCATATACTCCATATCTGTCCAGGCAGCTTTTGAGCAGTACCTAACTGCTTCTAACATTCTTAGCCTATCCACTGCTCTTCTTGGGACTATATAATTATTTTTGTCATGCATTGTATACACATCCTAGATTCTTAAACCTCCATAAGTGTGTTGTAGAGATACCAAGTCATCATTTCCAGTTATATTCTCTAGGCAAGTTGAGAGCCAGATGGATGCACCTTTGACAAACTAGCCAGTCATGCAGCATACCAAAAAATTCCCATTCCTCTTTAAAAGTAGTTCAGAGTTGTTATGAGTAATAGAACATCTGTTTTACAAGCTCCAGCATCATGTCAGCTGCATTTGTTTCCTATGTAATCCATCCTAATAGAGAGAGCAAGCCTTCAAAGTCTGTTGAGCTAAACTTCTCCTGAACAACCAGAAGGCTAGGAGTCATAAGTTTGAAATGAAGCCAAAGTTCTGAGTAAAACTTCCTCATACAAACATTCTTCTTTTTGTAAAAAAAAGAAAATCAATATTTTCTTTTATTTTATGTGTATGAGTGCTTTGCCTGCATGTAGGAATATGTACCATGTATGTGCAAGTATCTTTGATGGTCAGAATAGGACATGAAATTCTCCTGGAACTTTGAGTCGTGAGTATTTATGTGGGTGCTGGGGACCAAACCCAGGTCCTCTTACAAAAGCAGCAAACACTTTTAACTGCTGAGCTGTGTCTCCATCATCTCGATAGATTCTGGACACACAACAAAAATAGATTCTCAGAAAGTAAAAGACACAATGTTCTTCCTTATACGTGTATTCTAACTTGTACTACATACATGTATACATTAAACAAATGTACACTCGGTTATAAAATAACACATAGAAAGAAGGACAGTGTGTGGGTTAGTAGTGTGTAATAAAGAAGTATAACATGCAGATAAAGTACATATGGGTTGTGAAAGATGATATAAACCTACTTTGTCTCCTTCTAATTCTGTTGTGACTTTTTTTTTTCTTGTGGTAAATAAGCATATAAGAATGTAATTGATAATGAAGCCATAAATCCATAAGTGAAGCTCCATGGTTTCAGAATGATCATTCTAAATGTATAAAAACTGAATGAGACCTATGGAATATGGGACTAGGCAGTGTTTACTTGAGTGATTCTGTTACTCTAGCTGTGTGGTGGTTTTATTTGTGTGTTTATTACAATAAAATGATTGACAAGCAGATATTTCAAGAGATGCCTTACACAGAGCTTCACTGGGTTTCCATCCAAGCCTTCAGTTTCATCCTGTGACTGTTACTCCTATATTCTGTCAACACTGATTCTTAAACATGCTGTACCCTCAAACCTTTGTTACACCAAAGACTACTCAGGGTTGTTACCTTGCTCTGGAACATCCTCAGGCTTTATTCACTTAGCACTACTTCTGCTTTTCCTGCTGTTTATCTTCACAGAGGCCTAACATAACCACCTTCTACATCCCACATGACACATTTTCACACACCTTGTTCTACTGTTTTATTTTTTTTACTCTTGATCCCTCCTTCTCTGCTTTGGTTTACTCTTTATATCAGAATATATACTCCATGAGGAAAAGTTATTTCTATCTTGTTTCCACAATGGTTTATTCGAACAGCATTTATGGAATGGTACATGATTGATGGGTGTTTATTGATAAATATTTGAAATAAAGCTTGTAAGACTTCTTATTGACTTCTATACTGAAGTGCACAAAAATGGAAGTATAGTCTATCTTCTTGGAACCTCTAATTCCATGAAAAGCATGGAAAGTTGATTCTCAGACCAACTTCAATAGCACAGATGCCTCCAAGCTCTTATGGGTAAGGAACCACTTACGGTAAGGAACAGTGAGCAGCAGTGAGCACCCACTGAGGATCAATGAGAGTTCCGACACAAGGCTCTGGGCTGGACTGCAGATACACCATATAAGGAACATTAAAATTATCATGTACGTATTCATCTGAATTGTGATCTTCTTTCATAATGACTTCTGGAAAATAAGCTGCTACAGGAAGAACTGAAACAGAAATTTTAGTATAAGCTAGTTTAGTTAGGGTAGCTTTCTCTAATCCAAGTTATTCAAAGATATCAAGATCTTTATTTTGACATTTAAAATGTTCACATAAAATAATGTGTCATACCGTTTGTATGAGGAATTAATACAATCAGTATTAAGGAAACTAATGGTTATTTTTGTTGAAATGTAACTATATCAAAGTTGTCTATTACTATCACATGGGCTCAATTGATGCTGATCAGAAATTCTGACAACACTGTGTATTAGGACAATGAACAAAATCAGTAAGTACTTTAAATATTAATTCTTAACAACTTTAATAGGAGTATAAATAAAATACCTTTTGACTTTGGCAATAATAAAAAAAGACACATGAAAACTTAAAATTAGCCTACCTCCCTTCCCGATCCCAAATTTCTTATCTTCTCAAGGAAAAGGAATGGTAGCTGTTTAGGGGAAATCATGTCCTCGAGTGCCTATTGTGGAGTTCCTATGGATTTTTCTGCAAAGCCTTGGCACAAAGGATATTCAAAATTCTCTCAGATATCAGAGAGACTCAGAGAACACGTTGTTAGGAAAATATGTGAAATTATAGTCTTTGACTTCCTTCGGTAGCTAATTTTGTCTTTTAAATGATTTCTCATTGCCCATCCTATCTTGCAAGCTATGAATCTTGTAAGCTATATCACCTTTATGTCAACCACCGGTACAGCTTTCTGGATCTCACTCTAAACAGAAACTAGACTCTAAACTTACCTAGTAGACTCAAGAGAGTGAAGATGAAAAAAGTCTTCATATTGAGCTATTATCTCACTAGAGCAGACTAGGTGGTCACACTGTCAGCTGTCACAATCTTGAGACCTCGATCGTCAAAACAGCAGAAGGAGAAACACTTGGGGCAGGAGGAAAAGACAAGGATCTTACAGAAATCTTCGAATTGTTTCCTCAGGATCTTATCTATCAAGATGTATGGAGTCAGCAGGGTTTGGCTCTAATGTAGATGGAGAGGAAGAAGACCAAGACTGGTTCTTGGTGCTTCCTATGTGATACTAAAACCCCTTCCCAGTCACCAGATGTTCCTGCTGACTGCTTCCCTCCCCTCTTTGTGACATGGCTTTTCTTTGTTGTCTTCCCTGAGCCCTGCTTGTGACTTTAAACCTGCCTCCCTGTGCATCTCTGTCTTTACAGAGTCTCTTTGCCATCTTCAGAGGCTCTCAGAATATTGATGTATAAAATGTACTTATCAACACCCTTTTTTCTTTTCCTCCCATTTTGGAGCTGAGAAGCCTATTGTTCTTATGGAAGTTAGTGGCAAAATCAGGAGGCAATGAAAATATTTCAGATTCCCTGTGACAAGACTGAGCTTTACCTGAGTCTTGGACTCCTAGCAAACAACATTGGCTGTGAAGTCCTCTCACTCTCCTGTAACTGGAACACAGAGTATGATCAGGCCTTCTGTACATTTTACTTTCTGACTCCAATAAGACTTTGGCTCACTCCTTTGTTTTCCCATAGCAAATCCTTATGTATCTTCTCACTAGGCCAGATATAAACCTTCCAAACTCTTTTTTATTTTATTTTAATTTTTGCTTCATAAACAATAGTGTAAGATAGAAGTTTATTTTCTTAATATTAGCTATCCTTAAGCATTTTCTATTTGGTGAACTGGGGTTTCTCTGTTGATTGCAAAACAACCCTGACTCTGAATTTCTCCATCTAAAATAATGTAATCTTCCTCACCCCTATAAAGGTTTGGGGCAAAACTACCCTGCTGATACTCTTCGGCTGGAATAGTAAATGAAACCAGTTATTTTTTTCTTTTTATGTTTTTGTTATTTTGTACACTGATTTTTTTCCAAATACACCATATGGTTTTTTTTTTATAAGAAAATCTGACATAATTTCTTGATTGTCACCCTCACCCCAAGATAGGTAACAAAGAGTGAGTAGGTTTACCTCTACTTTTTATGGAGAATTTATTATTTATTAGTGTCTGTAGTGAAATATGATCATATTCACCCCCCCCATTTCTCCTTTCCTACACTCTCCATATTCCTTTCAACAAAACAGAGTGGTTTAGTGACAACTAAGAAAATTATACTGAGATTGTAACTGTACACTTAGCAGCCTATTGATTTTGCACTTAAGAAACTTCTTATTTATTTATTTTACATTCCAGATTTTACTCCTCTCCCTGTCCACCTTCCGACTGTTCCACATCCCATACTTCCTCCCCACCCCCTGTCTCCATGAGGATGTCCACAATCCCCCCTACCCCCATCCCACCAGACCTCTAAACTCCCTGGGGCTTCCAGTCTCTTTAGGGTTATGTGCATCTTCTCTGACTAAACCCAGACCTTGCAGTCCTCTGCTGTATGTGTGTTGAGGGCCTCATATCAGCTAATGTATGCTGCCTGGTTGATGGTCCAGTGTTTGAGAGATCTTGGGGGTCCAGGTTAATTGGGACTGCTGGTCCTCCTACAAGGTTGCCTTCCTCATCAACTTCTTCCAGCTTTTCCCTAATTCAACCAAAGGGGTCAGCAGCTTCTGTCCATTGGTTGGGTGCAAATATGTACATCTGACTCTTTCAGATACTTGTTGGGTCTTTTGGAGGGCAGTCATGATAGTTCCCTTTTTGTGAGAGCTCCATAGTCTCAGTAATAGTGTCAGGCCTTAGGACCTCCCCTTGAGCTGGAACCCACTTTGGGCCTGTCCCTCGACATTCATTTCCTCAGGCTCGTCTCCATTTTCATCCCTGCAGTTCTTTCAGAAAGGAACACTTATAGATCAGAGTTTTGACTATGGGATGGCAACCCCCTCCCTCACTTGATCCCCCGTATTTCTGCTGGAGGTGGGCTGTCAGGAGCCATAATGGGACAAGCTAATAATTAGCAGTTGATCATCCTGAAATCCTTGCCTTGGATTATTATAAAATCTACAACAAGTGTGCCCCATCCAGCAAGGCTGTGGCAGATGTATTTTAGGAAAGATCCTTCTATTAATATGCTTTTCCTATTATTATTAAACATATGTAACAATCACTAAGCAATAGCACACCCCTTTTGAGCAGATCTCTGCAGACCCACGAAGATGTACTGTCTTGCAGTGATGCTATATAGACAAATAGATGAGTTTTTAAGTCTTAATGATGATCCTATAAGAATTCCTAAAACTATATCAATGATTATTAAGCTCTTTTATAATGGAACTGGTATTAAGTCCTTTTCTGATAGTCAAAACTGCTATGAGAATTCTGCCAGTCTCCCGAGTGTCATCAGTTAACAGCCCTTAGATAGTAACCAGACTTTCTCCTGCTCAGAGCAGATTCCAAGGTGGTTGTAAAACAATTAACTAAAGGTCACTAAAAGGGAATTCACGATTTATTATAGGTGCTAGGACAGAAGAGAAAATATTGCCTGGGTTTATCTATACAAAACTTCACTAATTTCTTAGCTATAGTTTTAAACCTTCAGTGAACCTGTGGAGCTAGGCAGGTGATGGATGTTTAGTCAGATAATTACTCCTAATGGATATGCATGTAAACATTCCCTGTTGTAAACTTCTATTTCAATTTATGATTTGAATTTTGGTGTGAACTTTGTAACATGTGACCATGTACTCTGTAAGATGTGTAAGTACTAAGGACAAAGAGATGAGAGTTAGTTAGATATAGAATGTAGCTAGTTAGATACAGAGTAGAGTTAGTTAAATATAGAATAGAGTTAGTTAGATATAGAATAGAGGTAGTTAGATATAGAATGTAGTTAGTTAGACCTAGAATGTAGTTATTTAGATATAGAATGTAGTTAGATACAGTATAGAGTTAGTTAGATATAGAATTAGAATAGAAGATAGAATAGAGATAGAACAGAGTTTTTCCCTTTTCCCAGATAGAATAGAAATTTTCCTTTTCCCCACCTAGGACCTTTCCACTTTTTCTCTTAGATAGCTTTCATAGGAAACTTTTTACACTTAGTAATAAACTATAATAACTTCTTTAAGTGTCTTTTCTTCCTGCAATCTCAAATCAACAGACCTAAGTTAGAGCCTGGCAGCCCCTGCAGAGAAGAACAAAGGCATTGCCTAATCCTCTGCTGTCCCTGGCTGAGGTGCTAGTGGCCAGAAACTGCTGTTTCTGGCCTCAGAGGATCAAAGAGACAGCAGGTCAGCTACAGTAGCCTAGTAAACAAACTTTTGTAATGTAGACAAGTAAGATTTTATTAAACAGCAACCCTAAATATCTTGTAAGACCAAAGTCTTACCCCGAATCTCGTAAAGCCCAAGGCTTTATCTGGAATCTCCTAAGACTAAGTCTTACCCCTACCAATGCTCTTCCAATTCTTATCACCACTGGCTGCCTCAAGAAGAACCAGACAAGGAGGAGAAGAAAAAAGATCACCTTCTCCTCCCACCAAGCCGGGGATGGCTCCCGGCAGTAGGCTCTATAAGTTCTCTCTCCCTACCTTCAGGCATTTTATTTCCCTTCCTTTGAGTCCTGAGAGTCTCTCACCTCCCAGGTCTCTGGTGCATTCTGGAGGGTCCCCTTAACCTCCTACCTCCCAAGATTGCCTGTTTCCATTCTTTCTTCTGGCCCTCAGGGCTTCAGTCATTTTCCATCACCCAGTACCAGATCAGCTTCCCCTCTTCCCTGCACCCCCAGCCCACTTTTCTTCCCAGGTCCCTCCCTCCCTCCCTCCCTCCCTCCCTCCCTCCCTCTCTCCCTCCCTCCCTCAATCCCTTCCTCCCTCCTTGTGACTGCTTCCTTCTTCCTCCCAAGTAGGGCTGAGGCATCCTAACTTGGGCTCTTCAGCTTGTTGACCTTTTTGAGTTCTGTGGACTGTATCTTGGGTATTCTGTATTTTTTTTTTTTTGGCTGATATCTACTTATTAGTGAGTACATGCGATGCATGTGCTTTTGGGTCTGAGGTACCTCACTCAGGATCATATTTTCTAGTTTCATCCATTAGTCTTCAAAACTCAAGATGTCTTTGTTCTTAATAGCTGAGTAGTATTCCATTGTGTAAATGAACCACATTTTCTGTATCCATTCTTTTGTGGTGAGACATCTGGGTTATTTCCAGCTTCTTGCTATCACAAATAAGGGTATTATCAACATAGTGGAACATGTTCCCCTGTGGCATGGTGGGACATCTTTTGGGTATATTCCCAAGAGTGGCATTGCTGGGTCTTCAGGTAGATCTATTTTCAATTTTCTGAGGAACCTCTAGATTGATTTCCAGAGTGATTGTACCAGTTTGCAATCCTACCATCAATGGAGGAGTGTTTCTCTTTCTCCACATCCTTGCCAACATGTGTTGTCACCTGAGGTTTTGATCTCAGCCATTCTGATTGGTATAAAGTGGAATCTCAGGGTTGTTTTGATTTGTATTTCTCTGATCACTAAGGACTTTGAACATTTCTTTAGGTGTTTCTCAGCCATTTGAGATTCCTCTATTGTGAAGGGAATGCCAGGATGGAAAGGAGAGGCAGGAGTGGGTGGGCAGGGGAGCACCCTCATAGAGGCAGGGGGAGGGGTGATGGGATAGGGAGTTCCAGAGTGGAGACCTGGAAAGGGATAACATTTGAAAATATCCAATAAAAGAAAACAATTTTCCCTCCTTAGTTAATTTCACACACAATCTGGGCTGATTGGTGGGATGAGACAGGGGTAGATTATTGCTAAGGACCACAGCTACTTTAGTGGTAAGATCACCAGCGTTTCCTTACTGAATCAATATCCAAAATAATTTGAGGAAGTATTTATTTTTGCTCATGATTTCAGAGGTCAACTATTTGGGGTCCATCCATTTTGGGTCATGTGGAGGCAGGACACCACCACGGTGATGAGAGCATGTGGCAGAGGGTACTCACCTCAATGTGGACAAGACCGTAGAAAGGAGATAAGACTGGGGACCATGCATGTTCTACAAAGCTACACCCTCAGTGGTATATTTCCTCCATTTAGACCTTAGTTCCTAGAAATTCTATCACTAAGATCCAAACATCCAACACAGACTCCATGACAAGTAGTAGTGCACTTTTGGAAAACAAGATCTTGGAGAATAAGGGACATACCGGTGGATGTTAGTAAAATGGAGAAAAGCTGTGATTTTAGATTTTAAAAAATGTAATAATAATAATAACAATAAGAAGAAGAAGAAGAAGAAGAAGAAGAAGAAGAAGAAGAAGAAGAAGAAGAAGAAGAAGAAGGGGAAAGGAAAAGGTAACACCATGTCACAGGAAGGAGCAGTAATGCTTTGGGGTTGAGGACAGCCTGGGATTTGTTCTATCTTATTGTAAACTGTTTAAATGGCCTGGGACAATTAATTTTAACTCTGCATTTTAGTGTCATTGTCTTAGTTTTATAACTAATGTTAAATGTTTATTGGAGCCAAATTTCTCTGATGCATTATGAAACACCAAAGTTTTTTAATGTAATGGAAACCGTAACCTTACTCATTTTCATAACTGCAATGCTCAGTCTTTCACATGCCAAACCATTTGGGATCAGTGAGTTTTTATTGATTAGGTTAAATAACTGACAAAAAAAGTTCTTCAAATTATTTCCATAAAGTTGTTTGGCATTCTGCTTATGTTCTCATTTTTCACCTTTTTATCTTTTGACATGATTTTAATCTTTGACAGTTTTATATATGTACATACTGCTTTTATATTTTTCTTCTAATTTTTGAGATTATAATATACTTACATTTCTCTGTTTCCTTTCCTCCATCCAAATGCTCCCATTTACCCTTTTTTACTCTCTCATTTCTTCTGTTTTTACTATTGTTATTGCATGCACATATGCACATGTGTATAGATATACATTGCTGTATATAAACTAGTCAGCTTGCATAATTTTATGTTGAGTTTTCATCCCTATTACCCTTGCTTGGTCTCCTACCATGATGAAGTCATATTTCAAAAAGAGCTTCCTTATGTTGGTGTCTTTAAAAAAAAATCATTGAGTTTAATTATGATTGCTGCCATGCATGGGAACTTATTTATTGAAAACTGAGAAATTTATTAGTGGCTGCGTCCTTGAAGAAAATGACAGCCTTCTCTCAGCAAGTTTCAAGAGAAAGTTCATCCCTACCAAGCAAAGACAATACATAGATAAGTGTGTGGCAGAATACAATGTTTTTATTTCCATACCCATTTCAGGCCCAGTACAAAAGTGAAGTTGACTATGAGAGGATGGCTCAGGAAAGATGCTTAGTTGGCATTAGTGGTCCCCTGAATCCAGTCCAGGTAGTTGCTCACTTTGGTGTAGACACCAGTTTTCCCTTTCTCACTACAGCTTGTGCCCCAGGATGGAGTATCTTGGAGATCTGTATTGCAGACCATGGGGCCACCAGAGTCACACTGAACAAGAAGAAAAAGACAATCCATGTTCTTGTTAATGATCAGATGAGATAATGAGATTAGAGGTATTCCTTCATTTTCCTAGGGCCTATTTCTTCAGTCTTTCAAATGATACCCACTTTACTCCTGGAAATCCAACACAATCTTCTTACTATATCATGGATAAATTATTTATTTTTATGGCCCCACTTCCTTCTGTCACAGTATTGCAGGAACAATAAAAAGTGAAAACTGGAGATTTATGACCACTTCACCAGGTCCTCTTTTCCAGAAGAGTTTCTTGGAATCCACCTTAAAATGTTGCCTGTATATTGTCTGGATACCATTGCTGTGGTATTTTTTTAAATTATTATTAAATTATCTTATTTATTTACATTCCATATGTTGTCCCTTTTACTGTTCCCTCCTTCCCAAATTCTTCACCCCATCCCCCATCTCCTTTGGTTCTGAGAGGGTGGTCCCCCCACCCACCCACCCATCTACCTCCACTTCACCCCTGGCAGCATAGCCATTCCCTGGGTCATCAAGTTTCTACAGGATTAAATGCATCCTCTCCCACTGAGGCCAGACAAGGCAGTCCTCTGCAACATATGAGCTGGGAGCCACAGACTAGCCCATGCATGCTCTTTGGTTGGTGGCTAAGTCTGTGGGAGCTTTGAAGTGTCCAGGTTAGCTGATACTGTTGTCCTTCCTATGGCTTCTTCAGTCCTTCCCCTAACTCTTCCATAGGGGTCTCTGACCTCAATCCAAAGGTTGGCTGAAAGGATTTACATCTGTCTTAGTCAGGTGCTGGTAAAGCCTCTTCAAGGACAGCCATGCTAGGGGCTCCATTACTGTGGTATTTTACCCCCCAGTTCTAACCATTGAATTACAAGCAAAATTTACAGTTTATCCTAAATCTATTACTCATCTTTCATATTCAACCTCAGAAAAAAATATTTTAATTTTATTTTTGCTTATGTTTGTGGAGTGTGAGTTACCTGGAGGCCTAAAGTTGATGTTTGATGTCTTCCCTCACTGTGCTCCATTTTTATTTATCAAGAAAGAGTTTTGTTGAACTTAAACTTGTTGATTCCTGCCCAGGGGAGCCCCTGTCTTCGCCTCTCTAGTGTTAGCATTGCAGGTGGCTGATAGCAGATTTTACATGGAATCTGAGGATCCAAACTTCAACTGTTGACCTTTGAAGTAAGTGGTTTATCTACTAAGCCATTTTTTTCTAGCTCCCAGATACATATTCATCATCTTCTGCATTTCATATGGAGCCATGTTTCAAGAGAAGCAAGACTGATGAACCAGACAGAGTGGGGAAAAATCTCACTCTCCTCATCTAGGAAGCTGACACAGAGCATGTTCCTTGTAATACCATGTGGAAAGGTGTTGTGGCAGAGTCTGACAGGATGGAAGCATTTAGACAATGAATGTCTGGGAAGCTGACTGTGAAGAGTAGAAATGGATAACTATCCCCTCCTCAGTATCCCATGATCTTTCTTTCCCATTCTCTCTTTGATCTCACCATACTTTTTGTTTCTTTCAACTTGTCTAGGTTTGAGAATTTGGGAGGTTTATTTTTTTTTTTCTTGGAAGATTTTCTAAACAGTTCTAACCAACTAGTTCTTTCTTGGATGGAAATGTTAGTAGTGACAGATGCGAGTTCAAAGACCCTTTTCTTAAAAACTGTGTTCTCCAGTCGAACTGAATCTCTTAATGTTCTATATACTACCCCAGTATCTAATTCTGTGACAATCACCAATCACATGTAAATTATATACTTTGATAAAACTTTTGTTTTACCTTTTATATGATCTCAGCAAAAAAGACTTTTTAAGTTTGAATAACATATTTCAATACTATGTGGGTCTAACGTTATCTTCAGAGAAATGTACTCTGAGTGAGATTTTGGACCAGGTAATCACTTTTATGCCTTACCTGTCTAGGGCTTCTCACATTTTGGACTTGTCCCAAGTAATACTTACTTCCAATGCTCACTGTGTCACCCCAGCCTGACATGAGGCACTCAGAAGCTTGGCCTGAGACAGTGGACATATGAGAGTTAATGGTGGTTGGTGAGTTCAGTTTAATCAGCATGATGCCACTATCAGCGGTGATGTTGTCATAGTTTGGGTGGAAGATGAACTTGGTTGCATTAATGAGTTCCTTACCCTTAATTTCATGAATGTTGAGTTCCCCCAGATAGAGCTGTAGTTGGCTATATTTGTAAGGATTAGCAGTTTTTTAAGTATCCATCTTGGAGTTCTCCACCCTTCCCCACCTCTAATCATGAACATAAACAGGAACAGCATCTTATTCAAGAATTCAGTTCATTGCACTTTAGGTAGTACCAGCTGTTCCTGCTGTCGGATAGTTAGGGAGTTCTGTACACATCGATGCTAGCACAAATTCAGAGCCCACTATCTCATTAGAATTCAAGACGAGATGGAGAAAAAAGTGCCCCTGTACATAACAGTAGGAGGTGAAAACAGGATTGGAGATTGATTGGCAATTAATATTTCTCTTCTGGTTTTGTTCACACAGATTTAAGGGGAATCGAGAAAGGCTTCAGAGATGGAAAGCATTTAGAGCAGAGCATATATTCTCCCTTTTTCATGTTATAGAAATATGGTATGTTCTATCACTTTATATGACATTTTCATAATAGTCTTGAGATATAATCATTGAGACAGTATATATAGGCTCAGGTTTTTAAACTAATTCATTATTTAGAAAAATACATGTAAAACCCAAGGGCAACATTGGTTATCAATTATAAAATTTCTATGAGTAACAAACATACGTAGGCTCTGATTTTTCTTTTTTGAATCCATCAAGCAGGCTTAGTAGGTAAAGGTGCTTGCTGTTAAGCCTGATGACTTGAGTTTGATTCCTGGAACCCATATGGTAGAAAGAAAGCAACTTGTCCTTTGCCCTCCACGTACACCCCACCCCAACTAAATAATAAATATAAAAAAATATTTAACTCATCAAACAACTTATCTTTTTGTTTACATTTTTGTGGTGGTAAGAGAAAATGACAGTTTAGGACTGTGAATATTGAATAATTATGATTTGTAGCAGTGGGCAACAGTCAGTACCTATTGGTCACTGATAAGAGAGCCCCCAGACAACTGGTAGCCAACATTCAGGGCTGCCTGGTAGGAGACAGAGATGCTCTTACATGTGTAGCCTCCAATAATCTCAACAGCATTATCATTAGTGGGAATAGCAGCTGTCAGGGAAGAGGCAGAAATTCCGTTATACAGAATAGTCATAGAATTCTATGCCAGACTATGCCTACTAATAACACAGGAGGTGACAGTGTTCTCTGGCAAAAAATCAGGAAATGTCGGGTTTTAGGTAGGCAGTTGTTTGTTTTCTTTTTAGTATCTTATTAATTTCAGTGCATTTTTTTTGAGACAGGGTTTTTCTGTGTAGCCCTAGCTATCCTAGAACTCACTCTAGACCAAATTGGCCTGGAACTCAGGGATACACCTACTTCTGCCTCCAGAGTGCTGAGATTAAAGGTGTGCACTACTCAGTTTCAGTGTAGGTATTTTCATAGCTTATTATTATATGCCTCTTATACAAATCTCCTTATATAAGTAAGCAATCACCTTGAAATAATGCTTTATGTTTGCTAAACATTGTTATGTAAACATGTAGGAATACATATGCATTTTCACGTACATATAAGGGTATTCACAAGCAGAAACTCATAAAAGAAATGTCTTACAAGAGCTATTTAGGATATAAATATCACTTTTACTGAAGAAGTGGACTCAACATTCATGCAAGTAAGTAAAGCTCTGTGATGGTTGTGTACATTTATGTGACTGATGAAGCGTCAGTGTGAACTAGCTGTTTCTAGCAGATAATAAAAACAGAGCCTGCAGAAACCACTTGAGACTATCCTAGCTCTGAACGAAATGATTGTTTTGAATTTTTATTTTGTTTTTGGATTTAGCCTAAAGTGTTTTAGCATTACATTATCTTCCCCTGATCTTTTCTTTTATCTTGATTATCTTTCTACTGTTTATTGCTGCATTTTTTTTACCATTTATCACTACATTTAACATTGAGAACTATGACCTGCATATCTATTAAGAGTTCTTGTAGCTATGAATGGCTTTAATTGTGATATATAGGCTTTGTTTTATAATATTTAAAAATAAAATTTTGGGAGAGAAGTGTCTAAGCTTGTACGAAAATGATACCTGTTCAATATGGCAAATGTTAATACATAGTTTTAGTAATGTACTGGCTAGTTTTGTGTGTCAATTTCACACAAGCTGGAGTTATCACAGAAAAAGAAACCTCTCTTGAGGAAATGCCTTAATGAGATCCAGCTGTAAGGCATTTTCTCAATTAGTGATCAAGGGTGGGAGGGCCCATTGTGGGTGGTGCCATCACTGGGCTGGTAGTACTGGGTTTTATAAGAAAACAAGCTGAGCAAGCCAGGGGAAGAAAGTAAGTTAACATTTCTCCATGTCCTGTGCATCAGCTCTTGCTTCCTGATCGCTTGAGTTCCAGTCCTGACTTCCTTTGGTGATAAACAGCAATGTGGAAATATAAGCTAAATAAATCCTTTCCTCCCCAACTTGCTTCTTGGTCATGATGTTTGTACAGGATTAGAAACCCTGACTAAGACAAATTGGTACCAGCATAGTGGGATATTCCTGTGACAACCTGACCATGTTTCGGGAAGGACTGTGGGAGGACTTTGGAACTTTGGGCTAGAAGAGCCATTTGGGTGTTAAAAACTCTGTGGGATGTTCTGTAGGAGCTTGGAAGATAATGTTGAGAACAGTGCAAATGATAGAGGCTTGGTTTGAGAAATTCTAGAGGGACTATTAAAGACTTATCAGGGCCGTTGTTGTTTTGATTGTGAAGATTCTGTGGTTTTGGTTAGCTGTGACTGAAAAATGAGCTGTGATTAACAAGATACCAGAACTATTAAAGTGAAACCTTCAAATTACTGGAACTATTGATGCTGATTAGCTGGAGCTAAAAGAATTTAGTGGTGATTAAAAAGAGACCAGCATCATTGAAGTGAAATCTTCTGGGAAGTGTTTTCTGAGAGCACAAAGAAGCTATGTTCCAGAGATAGTAAACGTTGTACCTTGTGCTGCAGCTGGACTTGGTAATGTGTAAGAGTCACCCAGGTGGGACTGGTTCTGAAGGCATGAAGCGTCATGAAGAGCAGCTGAGGCTTGACACTGTGAGAGGCCATGGAAGGCAATGGTGAAGGTGTAGCTTCAGTGGCGGTTGAAGGCCCAGGGCTGAAAGGATCATGCAAAGGAGTTGAAGCTTGGCACCATGAAGAAACCCTATGAGAGGCTATTGGTGAAGCCTAGTTGCAGCAGACGACAGCAGTGTTTTGGAGATGACAGTACCACGAGATGACCACCAAGAACAGCAGCAGCAGTGGAGTACAGGCAGCTGGAGCCTAAAAGACAAGCTGTGTGTTACAAAGGGCAGGGCTGGAGAAGTGACCCAAGCCCTTGGAGGAGCCCAGAAGATCCTGAGTGGATCCCAGACATTGGACGGTTAGAGTTTGATTTTGTTTGTGACTGTTTCCTGATATTTTTCCCTCTTGAAGTAAGAAAGTATTTTAGTGGAAGGCACAGTTAAGAGACTTTGAATTGTAGAAATACTTTGAATTTCAAGATACTGGATATTTTAAAGGGATTGAAAATATAATATATAAGAATCTGTAAAGACTGTGGGACTTTTAAAGTTATTTAGATCTTGGTGATGAATAAGAAAGTAGGGATTAAGGCTTAATAGTGATGTGTTTGCATGACAAGGGGTCAATTGTACTGGCTGGTTTTGTGTCTCAACTTGACACAAGCCAGAGTTATCACAGAGAAAGGAGCCCTGAGGAAATGCCTCCATGAGATCCAGATGTAAAGTATTTTCTCAATTAGTGATCAAAGGTGGGAGGGTCAGGTGCAATAACTTATCTTTCACCTTGGAATATTTTTGCATGCCCCACACCATTGGACTCCTACCAATTTCACTGAGGTAGCTGGTACCTGAAGTTTCGTTGGATTTATTCCCCATCTTCTGATATGTGTATGTGTTATCAATGAGTCCAAAGTGGTTACTACTTCCTGCTCACTTCGTCCAATCAGCACAATGTCATCAAATAGTGCACCAATGTAATCTTTTGTGGAAGAGATAAGTGATCAAGAACCCTTCAAACTAAGTTATGACACAGGGCAGGGGGTTAATATATCCTTGATGCAAAACTGTAAAGGTATACTTCTGGCCCTTCCAACTGAAAGCAAATTGCTTCTGGTAGCCCTTATGGACAGGTACTGAGAAGAAGGCATTTGGTAGATTATAATAACTACGATCATCTTATCTCTGGCAATTCAGTGCTGCCACCTGGCCCTTGCTACCTCGGGCCTAATTAAACCCATTGCATTTAATTCATTCAATCTCACCAGTTGGCATTTTAGGGTTTGCTGTCTTAGAGGATTCATGAAGGGCATATCTTCTGGGCCTTCCCTTTGTGGAAGATTAGGTTTTACACAATGTATCCACTCTAGCATTGCAATTTCCCTGAGCCTTAAAAATACCTTCAACACTAAGCCAAGGGATATCAGATATCTCTAACTCCTTTGCAATAGGCATCTTTTGAAAAACACTTCAGCCAACTATTCCAACAAACTTTCGAATCCTTTTTAACTGTGTGAGCTTCCATAGTAAACCTAGAATCTCCACTCAGAGGGCCCATGTCAATAAACTCAGCCTGATGTAGTTTTATGTTCCATCCACCGTCATCCCACACCCTTACATCCATTCCCACACACATTCCCCAGACTTCTGCTTGAGTGAAGTAGCAAACTCATTAAGCTCCTTAGTAGTGTAGCACATTTCCTCATGGACTATACTTTCTACCCCACCCCCAACCCCAGGGGCCTGTTTTGCCTTGAGTCTGGTTATAGGTCTAGAAGAAACTATTGGTGGGCCCTGAGGAACATCAGTATTGTCTTGCCTGGCATTTTCTTCAGAGAAAGTCACTGCTAGTTTATTAGACACTGAGGGATTAATTTCTTCCTGTGAAAAAGGCATTATTTCAAGGGGTGGGGCTGAGGGTACTACTTCCTCTGTAGAGGTAAACTCTTGAAAATCTAAAAGATTTAAAGTTCTCAGCTTCAACAGGGTCCTTCCACACATCCTCATCCCAAGTGAGAGGGCACCGTTCTTCTACAATTGATGGCCTTACTTTTAACTGCTGACACCCTCTCAGGCTGAGACTTGAATTTTCGCTGCAATTCAGACAACCTTTTAATGGGGGCTTCAGTTTGATTTTCTATAACTCAAGCTCTATGGCTACTGGAGAGATTCTCGTCAAGGGCACCTTTAGAAACCTTTAGATTGTTTATTTGCACCTGGAGGCACTCAATTTTATCATACAGCTAACTCTTTTCCTTCATCAATTTTTCCAGAGATACTAAAAGCAACAAGCCAGCAAAATCATTTTCCAATTTTTCCCCCAAATTGTAGAAAATTTGGTACACTGGGTCACCTAATATATTGCTAGTTATAATTGATAGTTCAAGATAATCAAAGGCATTAGCTTCATTTTTCTATTTTAAAAATCACATAATTTATTCTTATTTTTGACACAGGTTCTTATCATGGTACTATTCTTGTTTAGGACTCACTATGTAGATGCTATATAGACAAGACTGGCCTCTGACTCACAGAGAGCTTTCATTTTTTAAGATATTTTCTTTATTTACATTTCAAATATTATCTCATTTCCTGATTTGTCCTCTAAAAACCCCCTATTGCATACCCCCCTATACCTGCTCCTATGAGGGTGTTCCACCCACCCATTTAAAATATCGTTTCTACCACGGACCTTCAATATTCTCTGAGCTCTCAGGAGAGAGAGTATCTGGAGAATTTTCAGTAGTTGAAGGTACTAGTGAATTAGAAGATACTACCAAATTATTAAATCGACTCTAGAGTCTTAAAAGATTCATCCCTATACTTTTCTCCTCTAGAACCACCCCTGGTACCAACTTCTGTGTTAGTCAGGATTCTCTAGAGTCGCAAAATATATGGAATGTCTTTCTATATTGATGGAATTTATTATGACTTACAGTCTCTAGTCCAAATCCCCAATAATGGTCAGCTATGAATTAGAAGTCTAAGAATCTAGTAGTTGCTCAGTCCCACAGGACTAGTTGTTTCAGCTGGTCTTCTGTAGAAGTAGATTCCAAGAGATGTGCTGGAAAGTAAATGTGAGCAGGAAAAGAAGAACAAATTTTTCTTCTTCCAATGTCCTTTTGTAAGTCTCCAGTAGAAAATTTGGCCCAGGTTAAAGGTATGTACCACCATGCCTGGATTTGGGACTTGTTTCATCCCAGGCTGACCTTGAACTCTGAGATCTTCTTGGCTTAGTCTGCTGGGATTAAAGGTGTGTACTACTTTGCCTGGGCTTATGCTTCTCATAGCCATTATGCCTCAAGATCTCCATTCCAAAGCCAGGTCAGAAACTTGTGTCTTCCAGCCTCAATATCTAGATCACAGATGAACCCTCCAATTCTAGATTGTAGTTATTCAACTTGATATAGTCAAGTTGACAACCAGGAATAGCCTCTGCAAGTAATAAAAATTTGATACTACTAATATTAAAATAGACAATTCTCTTTTTTTGTCACAATCAAATGACATGTGACTTTATACTAACAAGAATTAATCAACAATTTTCTCAAAACACAGGTTAAGGTTTTATCTGTGGTGCATAAGATACCTTTGCCATTGCATAACCCCTCTCCCCAGGAAATAACTAACTCTTCAGTCTTCAGGCTTGCACTTAACCATTAGCACCGTATTTTTAAAAATCATGATCATCACTTCTTTTATGCGGACTACTGTTTCCTTTTCTTCCCTAGTTTAGAGAGCCTGCAAGAAGTTGAGAACATGTTCCATATCTTTATGCCTCATACACTGGACACTTAGTTTCCATGAATTTTCTCTGATGAAAATTAGGCATTTATATACACAAATGCTACATACTAATTTTCCTATTTTTCTACCATCTTGCTTTCAGATCCCATATTTAACAACCATTGTTGATTTCTAAGCTCAAAGCACATATTTATATGCAGTGTATATCTCTTGGATGCATTCTTTTGAAAGACTCACCAGCAGCTCCAAGGTGAACCAAGAAGAGAACTTCGTGGTTGCTCACTAGTTCTGCACTGGGAAGTAGGAAAAAGGCTTTTTCTCCATAGCTATTTATACCTCCAGATTTGTCATTGACACACAGCGCCATAGATGCCACAATAAAGTTTTCATTTAAAAAGTAAAAAAAAAAAAAAAAAAAGAGAGAGAGAGAGATCAAGTCTTGACAGAAGGCAGTGCAGGATCACATGCAAGCATGGGAAGGCTTTCTGAGAAGGCTATGGGAATGGAAGCTACAAACTTATTTAGTGGGAACTGTTCATTGCAAAATGAAATAAGTTGTATTCAACTCATGGTACAAAGCTGCATGTTTCTTATAAAATATAATATTCTAGTTGTGCACTTTTGTTCAAAGGACTATGTTAAACCTTGTACCCTTGGTTTATAACTAATAGCTATTTCAATGTACTTTTTTGATTTTCTTGGCACAAAGCATACAACTAAATGGAATGCATTTACCTGCTGAGTCATTCATTAGAAAAAAAGAAAAACATATGGTAGTTCTGATCCTTTACATTCATGCTTACTTTTCATTATTAGAGGAACTGAGTTTGAGATCACCCTGGGCTAGGTAGCAAGTTCATGGCCAGTCTGTGCAACTGTCCTGCTTTGAGTTTCTAAGTACTAGAATCACAGTTGTACGCCACAGTGAATGGTGTGACATCATTTTATGACAAAATCCTCCTTTTATCTGAAGAGTTTTCTCTGAGTTCACTGCTCATTAAACATTCTGTGGTTTGGTTTTAATTGTGCCTTGTCACTGGATGGCAAAAAGCTTAAAGCAGTTATGGTTCAATTTTGAAGAAAGTTTTTCCACTTGACAAAACAGTACTTCTCTTGTTTCTCCATGGCCCATTTAGGGTAATAATTGTTTAAAAATATTATGTCACTACTGTCAAATTGTTCTTATTATCCCTTCATAAATGCATTTAAATTCTTGTCTCAGCTTAATAAGTGACATAATTTGTCAACAATAGGACTTTAAAACATAAAACTCAATTTAACTTGATATTCTGAGGTAAAAATGGACAAATAAAGTGGAATGTGTTGTATTTACAGTTGTATTCTCTCAGTGACAAATCCTCTTAATTATTAGAGTAGGTCTGCTTGGAGTACACAGTGCCTGGTCCTTTCTCGTTATCTTGATGCAGTTCAGAGCACAAGAAATATCATTCCCAAGTTTAATTTATAGCATAAAAATTAGGTAAAGTATTCTTTAAAGCTTTGCTTTTTTGAAGGTACATATACTTAGAACATAATTAAGTAAAGAAAAAAATCAGTAATTATTAGCATTATAGCTACATAGAAATATTTCATATTTTTTTCCTTTACTACATCTGTAGTGAAATTTAAAATCACTGGATGTATAAAATAGGAGGTCACATATGAAGTTCAAGAGGAAGGAAGACCAAAGTGTGAATGCTTCAGTCCTAGTTAGAAGGGGGAACAAAATAATCATGGAAGGTAGAGGGTGGGAGGGACTTGGGAGAAAGAGACAGGGGAAAGAAAATAAAAAGGGGTCAGGATCAGAGATGGGAGGATGGGAGAGATGTACAGAGGGTCAGGAAATTGAACAGAGGTGTCTCGCAATGGAGGATGGGGAGCTGGGGGTAGCTACCAGAAAGTCCCAGATGCCAGGAAAGCAAGAGGCTCCTAGGATCCAATGGGGAAGACAGTAGCTGAAATAACCAACAAAGGGGAGAGAGAACCCGTAGAGACCATATCCAGTGGTTAGGCACGGCCTCTGGTTGAGGGATGGGGCCATCTACCCTTCTCAAAAATTTAACCCAGAACTGCTCCTGTCTAAAGGAAATACAACGAAAAAGAGTGGAGCAGAGACTGAAGGAAAGGCCATCCAGAGACTGCTCCACCTGGGGATCCATCCCATATGCAACCACCAAACCCAGTCACTGTTGCTGATGCCAAGAAGTGCTGGCTGACAGGAGCCTGTTATGATGTCTCCTGAGAGGCTCTGTCAGAGCCTTACTGATACAGATGCAGATGCTTGCAGCCAATCATCCAACTGAGCACAGGGACCCCAATGGAGGAGTTAGGGGAAAGACTGTAAGAGCTGAAGAGGTTTGTAACTCCATAAACCCCATAGGAAGAACAACAATATCAACCAACCAGACCCCCCCAGAACTCCCAGGGACTAAACCACCAACCAAAGAGTACACATGGAGAGACCCATGGCTTCAGTTGCATATGTAGCAGAGGATGGCCTTATCTGGCATCAATGGGAAAGGAGGCCTTGGTCCTGAGAAGACTTGATGCTCCAGCATAGGGGAATGTCTTATCTAGCATCAATAGGAGGGGAGGCCCTTGGTCATGTTAATGCACAATGTCGCAGAGTAGGGAAATGCTAGGGTGGTGAGGCAGGAGTGGGTGGGTGGGTGGGAGAGCACCCTCATAGAAGCAGAGGGGAGGGAAAGTGGGATAGGGGGTTTTCATAGGGAAAACCAGGAAGGGGGATAACATGATTTGAAATGTAAATAACTAAAATAACCAATATATTTTTTTTAAAAAAGGAAGTCACTCACATAGATAAAAATTAAGGAGCAAAGCCTTGTTTGAATGTGAAACATTCCCCATAGGCTTATGTGTTTGAATTCTTGGTCCCCAGAAATTAGTGTTGTTTGTAAAGGTGATACAACCTTTAGAAGGTTGCTAGAGAAAGCATACAACTGCTATTGGGCTTGGAGGTTTTATTGTGTGGTTGTACTTCCTTCTCCTCCTCTTCCTTTTTCTCCTCCTCTTTTTTCTCCTCCTCCTCTTCCTCCTCCTCTTCATCTTCTTCCTCCTCCTCTTTCTCCTCTTCCTCCTTCCTCTGTCTCTCTCTTCCTCCCTACCTTTCCCTTCCCTATCTCCCCTCCCCTTGACTCCCCTCCTATCCTCTCCATTCCACTCCCATTTCTCCCAGACTTCTGCTGCAAAGTGACCTGCCCTACTTGGCTTCCATGCCTTCCATACCAGGATGGATTGTGCCCACTCGAGAACTGTCAGCCAAAGTGAACAAGTTTTTCCTTAAGCTGTTTTTGTCAAGATGTTTTATCAATGTAATCAGGAAGGTAACTAAGAGAGACTGCTTATTGATTTAGGGGACTGTGTTAGAGACTGCAGAGAGTATACTCCCTGTTACACAATACTGTTTCCTGCTCCTGTGGACAGTAACAAAAGGGTTACTTATTCAAGGCACATAGATGCAGACTAGGTTCCAATATTTTAAGATAGGATTTATAAAAACCAGAATGTCCAAAAAAATTAAATGACTGGTTTATACTTTGAAGGAATACATGCATATTGTTCAAAAGATAACACATATTACTCATTTTGTATGTTTTAACCACATGTACCCTAAACTCTCTAAATCTTTGCATAATATTTAAATAAATAAATTAACAACATAATAAAGCAGATATTCACATATCTGGTCATAGATATGTAAAAGAACTTTCCAAAATTATAGTTGTTTATTAATTTATTATTTAAAATATTTTACATGAAAAGATATTTTGATGACCAGTGACTCTGATAATGCTTAATTTCTTGGGCCTGAAAAGATGGCTCAGCACTTAAGAACACTTGCAGACCTTGCAGAAGACCTGAGTTTGGTTCCCAGAAAATGTGAAGGCCTTGTCAAACCTCTGAAGGCAGGTAGTACATGGGCATATGTGATTGCAAATATTTATATACATGAAATAAAAATAAATCTTCTAAAATAATTTATTTATTACAGTACAGGTTTAAAAATATCAAGAATATTGATACAATAAAAAACAATTATGTTATTCATATAGTGTTTAAATAGTTGCTAAGTGACTTAAAAGCAAGTAAGTTAAAAATTTAGAAACTGCTTTTCAAAGTTTGCATAACTTGGACAAATTTTAGTAGATTGCATGTAATACTATTGGCTAAATAAAAATGAAGCTAAGCTTGATCAATGTATTTAGCTTTGTAAGACATTTATTTAGATGATCTTAAAAGTACCTGCACAGCATGATGGCCTCAGCAAAAGAGACAGAAAAGAAGTAAAGGTCATCTCCATAGAACACTTTCTGGCTAAGGATGGTGGACTGGTGGGGAAATGCCATGTCCCCAAACTAGTTAGCTCAGTTGATGACACAGATAACCTGGAAGGAGATTTCTTAACAGGTTGTGGCTGTAATGATGGCTGGGTATGTTAGGCACCTCCAAACGACCATTTCATCCCAGTGTTTCATGAAACTGCTCCAGAACTCAGTGTTAACTGGTGCCATCTTCCCAAATTGCCACCCTGCACACTACTTGCCTGGGGAACGACGTGCTCTCTGATGCGAGAGAAGACTCCATTAAGGGATTCTTTAGATGGTTAGATATCAGTGCCATGGCCTTACCACTTGAACCCAGCAATGCAGACAGATCGAAAGGTTTTGGTTATGCTGAGTTTAAGGAGCTGGATTTCCTGTGCAGTGCCCTTGAGTCTCAGTGAAGTCTCTAGGCAACGGAGAATTCCAGCAGACTTTGCCGGGTGTTAACCGTGGTGATTGTTCGTTTGGCTGAGCTAGAGTTCAAGATTTGCCTAGAGACATAGGCTAGAGGGCCTTCCTCATCTTGCCACAGACAGCTTCAATGAAGCCTTCCCCAAGAGAGGTGATAAATTTGGAGACAAGCAAGTATCAAGATCTCTCAGATCCAGTATCGTGATGGATATGAGGATCTCCCATGGGTAGATATGGAACGCTAGGGTGACCTAGGGCACCAGAGGCTAAGACAGAGGTAGCCATAATACATACTCAAATTCCTTTTTAAAAAGATCTCTGTGCTCCCCTGCCCCCTTTGTGACTGCTATTTTAAATCTATTTGCAGCCTATGATTCCAGGATAGGAAAGGCAGACATGTGATAGCAGTAGTATGTGCCCTGGGAATGTTGACTATAGAGGAAAGTGGGGCTGCTGTGTATTTACCTCTGATGATGGGTGTGACAAGCGGACCATGACTGTGGCGCTCCGGAGATTATGGTCTCCCGGGGACTACAGGTGTAATGACAGAAAACTGGCAAACGATAGTTGTAAATGATACTGTGCTTACCTGATGAAGCAAAGCATAGGCAGGAAAGATTAGATAAGGATTGCAGGACACAAATAAAACAATTGCTTATCTTACGATTCTGCAAGTAGATTTTCAGTTAGGATTTGATAAATAGTAGGAACAGCAAAATCAGCAAAATACCTAGATAATGGCCACCTAGAATTATTTAATGCCTCAGATTTTCCAGGAGCAGTTCAGAATTGCTAAGAAGAGATAAATTTATGAATACACATAAATAAAACCTTCAATGTTTGAAATTTTAGTAAGTTTTCTTATTAATCATATTAAATCAAGCAATAGTCTTCATTAGATGATTTGATTCTTCTCTGAAAATTAAATGTACTGTGACTTTATAATAAAGAATAAACAATATAAAAATAAGAGTTTAGACAAGCTATGAAAGATTAAAACATTATTAAAGGATGTTGTTATTATTATTGTTGACATTATTTGTTGTTTTAGGTATATGTATATGTGTTCTTATGTTTGTGTGTCACATATTGTATGGGTGCCCATGGAGGTCAGAAGAGTGTTATAACCATTGGAGCCGAGGTTGTGAGGGCTGGGAACCCAACATGGATTCACTGTGAGAGCAGCAAGGGTCCATTCTCCATGGAGCAGAATCTCTAACTTTGTGAACATGTTTCTGGAAATATTAATTTTTGAAGATTTTGTGTGATTGGTTTGTGAAAATGGTAAGCTTTTGTGAGAACTCAACAACAGCACTTTTAAACCTGTTGTTCGTTTGTTTTTGTTTGTTTGTTTTTGTTTTTGTTTTGTAACAGAGCCTTGCATGTGGCCCATAGTGGCTTTAAACTGGTGCTTTCAAGTCTTATCCTTCTCAGTGCTGTGATACTTGGATGCACGATGATTCTGGTTCAGAAATTAAACTGGAATGAGAATAAGGTTTGCCTGGAAAGCCAATTTACTCAAATTAGAAATATTACCGTTTGTGCTTAGTTAACTTGATTAACAGTCAGATTTCTGTCATATAGATGTGTCTGACTGAGGAAGAGTAATAAGTCTGTCTTATAGCTATGATTTTATTTTACAATTAACCTGTTTATATTTCTATCTCAAATCATTAATATACTTGATAAAATTTGAAATTATATGTTTTAGTCTACAAGTTACTTTAAAATTCCTTGGGGGAGCCAGGAATTTAAAAATATACAGATCTATATTTATAGATGAATTGTTAATGTATTTTCATAGATTGCTTGATATCCATAGGAATCTGACATGTGTGTGTATTCAGCGTGTTTAATAAATAGTATCTATACCCATTTTCTCCATTGCAGGTTTCTGATAGAACTAAACAATTTTACAAATAATTAGTTTTCTTTGGGTATCTGGATATTTTTCTGAAAACATTTCACAAAAATGTTTCTTTTGATTCAAAGCTATGAAAACTGAATGCCTTTTAAGTTTTCTATGTTTTGATTTTATTTTTCATGTAGCAGGTCTTGTGTTTAAATAATGTAAATGTGCAACACATGTGAGAGTATCTGGTTGTGGGATGCTTGCCTACAGAACAGATGAGATTCACCACAACAGTGAATTCCAAAATGTATGAATCCAACTACTTTTAAATCTTTTGGTTTCTCAATCATGTCAGAAGGAATTACGGTACTAACTCTTAGTCTTTTATAACATCTCCTGTGATGTAGAATCAACAATAAGGACAGATCTATTGATGCAGCCAAGAACAACATCATCATCATCAACAACAACAACAATAACAACAAAACCCTAAGCTACAGGATGATTGTACAGTGATATCTTCAGGTAAATCACCTATACCGAAAGATTATGGATATAGTAGAAAACTAGGAAACCAGCATTTCTTAGAAACCATAAATATGGATACCTTGATCTAGGACTTAACAGTATCTATAAATATGAAACTTAACTGTGTTGAGAAGACCTCCAACTCATTGGAATTTTGTCACAGTAGTCTGAGCTGATTAGTGTGCTTGCCTCATCTTACTGTAGAGGCTTATTTTCTACTTTAAACATGATCCATTTATTCAAGGCATTTTTGCTCAGGTGGCATCCTGTCCTTTCCTTTGTCTTGTGCTAGATATTCCTAGGAATACTCTCTTGAGCCTCTACTAAAATGAATCATTTTTTGGTTGAAGGACATCTGGGTTACTTCCGGTTTCTATTAAGAGTAAGGGGGATAGGGCGAAGTACTCTGGGAGGAGAGATCTGGAGGGAAGTAACATTTAGGATGTAAATAAATAAAATGATTAATTAAAAATTAATAAAAATATGGTGGAAAAAACGTGAAATTAATAACAATAAAGTATTCAAATAACAACATTTTAAATTTAATCTGTGTATCTTATCTATTGTTGATAGCCTTTTCAGACTATATTATTAAATTGAATATATAGCATACACAAATGTATATTCGAGTAACTTTTTAAATAAATCCTAAACAAGTATTGCCTCTTAGAGCAGGTAGAAATTAAATAAAAATGATCTTTGTATCTAATACTAAAGTCACCAAGTTAGGGAAAAAATATGTAGGAAATACTAAAAGTCAATCCAAAATGCTATTAAATTTTCTATTTAATGTAATGAGTTCATATTTAAAGTAAATTTCAACTTAAAAATTGTAATTTTTGTATGCTCTTGATCACATCATACACTGATAAAAAATATTGTGTGATGTTAAATGAAAGTAAGTTTTATTCACCAGAAAACAAAACAAAACAAAAACAGAACAAAACAAAACAAAAATACCCTTTCATGGTGATCCATAGGGAAAATGGAGAAATTGGAGGAGAGCTTCCAAGGTCCCAAGGCAAAGAAAGGTGCATCTCAGCAAGGTATGGAAATTCCAGGCAACCCCCTCTATAACCCAAGAACTTTTGGCCCTCAAAGTATTACATCTGAATTTTGTAGACTTATTTGCTGTGATGCACTCTCTACCAGGGCTTATATTTTTCTTCTGTGTTGGGTTTGCATAGATGACTCTGTAAATGGGTTAAAAAGTCTCTCCAGAGGCCACAGGAATTACAGGGTGATTGTGGAGAACTGAAACAGGAGAGTAGGTGAAACTAGAAGATGTAAGAAACTTGTGAATCCGAACATTTCCAAATATTGAGTTTTCCCTTCTACTATCTCCATGAAACATTGTGTGGTTTGAAGATGAAAGATAAAGTGAGTATCATATTATACAAGGAGACAAGCCTCAGGGACAAGAACAGCTTATGTGTTACCATACTTTTTCTTATCACAATTTGAATGAGTTTCGGCAACTAATTTTAAGTCTCTATAATTTGTGGAATGTCATATGCACATGATATACTACATATATTATGACTCAGTGTGTATTGTAAGAACACTTTACATACCATGGATAATCTGATATATTAAGAATAATTTTGTTAAAGGAAACCTTATTTCACTCGTGATCTTTGATGTAGAGTCTGGAATACAGCAGAGGATCAGTGAAATCCGATTAAGTCATGTGGATGACTGAATAACATCTAAACTTTCTTTAATTGCTCAATGTTGCCCAATTTCTTACTTAGCATCAAGATTCAAAACATTTAGAGCACAGAAAAATGTTTTATTTCCATATAGATTTTAGACATAGAAGAAAGGTCACCCGTGGGTGACTCTTGATGAGATAAAAGCAGTTAACTTTCAGTAACAGTCTGATTAATCCAGTTCAGGTACTTGCAGACTTTGGTGTAGACACCAGGCTTCCCTTCCAAAGCACAGCCGTCACCCCAGGAAACAGCATACTGGATTTGTCCATTGTAGACCACAGGGCCACCAGAGTCATTCCAAGTAACAATGGTAAGATAGTTAGACTTCATTATGCCCCAAGAAATAATGGGATTCTGTGGCTATTTTTGGAGGACACTGATCTTCCACAAAACACTGATTATTAATCTTTTTAAAAATCTAGTTTTCAATTTATCCAGTATCTCTATCTGTATTACTTTGTTACTGCCTTGACAGAAGAAAAACTTTCTGAAACTGTGTGTAAGTTTAAACTTTCTCAATAAGGACATTTTTGTTAAGCGATTAGTCATAATGATGACATTTTAAATACTTAATATGTGAGTGATTTCACTAGAAAAAATAACCATGCTGTTCTCTGGCTTTTGGAACTTGTTTGTAGGACAAGTGTAGGTAAGTTTAGAGATGAACAGTAGGGCACATTCTGAACATTGGAAGTAGAACCCTGTCGAACTTTCTAGTGTGAGTCTAAAAAACCACAATGTTGACAGAAATGGAGACTGTAGAGATTGCACTGAGATCTTTAGGGAAAGGCTAGCACTTCAGGCAATGTGGAGCAGGATCAGACGCCAGTCAGGAGGCTTGTGAATGGGCTATACATGAAGATGAGGTATAAAATCCAGTTTACAATGAAGAACATAGAAGAATAAGGAATAGATTTTCTACTGAGCAAAGCTGGTAGCTTTGAGTTGCATCTGCCTGAGGGAGAATATAGACTGTGTGTGGCAATGCCATGGGGTGGGGTTATCTAAGTCTCTTTGAGCACATGTCAGCATGTGCTCCAGACACTACAAAAAAGACTTGCGAGTTAGTATTTATTCTTCAGCATTATGTTGTTACTCCTGTAATTGTTCTCTTTAGTAATGGAAATGTCTATTTTGAGCCATTGTATGTTGGAAACATGTTACATTTTGTGGATTTGTAGGAACTGCGAGCTATGCTTATCTTGAGTCTCAGAAGGCTTTAGAAATAGGGCTTTGGAAAATGTTTATTGACAGAATGTTAAATTAGTGAAAACTACAGAACCATGAGAAATCAGCCTGTATGTTGTAACCAGGCTATATAGAATTTTTGTCTTGGCAGCTTGAACTAAGAAAGTAGACTTCCAAAAATGTCCAGAACCATACTTCCAAATGAAGACTGTTATTTCCAATATTGGATTGATTTCTAGACCAGTCCATGATTGAGTCTGAATAACTGGTCACATTTAAGAAAAATACAAGTCATTATAACTTTTCTTTTTGATTCTCTGTTCCACAAGGTCTAAAAACTTGAGAGGCAAGGCAGCTTGTCCCATCAGGGTAAATATAGGTAAGCAAAGGTGGGTCGGGAACATATATCTAATTCAACTTTCCAGTCACCATTGTCAGGGCACTCTGCATGCTCACAGGTCAGTATCATTCTTTGTCTGGGGATCAGCATGTCTCACCTGTCGTTCAGGCAGCCACCATGCTCCTTCAGCATCCTGAAGAAAAAAACACAAACATGCCTTCTTCCCCATATTAGATACCTGATCAGAATCATGCCATATGCCAGTAAGTGGATCCCTCCCTTTCATCTATACATAAGTATGCCTAGTTGTAGAGTGCCGTAGACACTCAGCAGAATGTTCTTTGGCATCCAAATCTTTTTAAAAAATTTAAAATAAAGTGAACATGATGTAAATAAATTTGTGTTGTACCGGGATATACCTCCCCCTTTTTTATTTTATGAAGATACTGTTTTAAAGTTCCTTGTGCCCCTTCCACAGTTACTTGTCCTTGACAATTAAAAGGAATTCCAGTAATGTGGGTAATATTAAATGGCAGCCAAAAAGTCTCAAATGCTCATGACTCAGATATTCTGGTCATCCTGATAAGCCCCTAGAAACAGTAATCACGGGAGTGTTCACAGTACTTTGTTTATTGCCTTGCTTGTTCCTTGACTATTTGCATCTATTGTATCACTAGCTCCTCAACTTAGAACTGACCTTAATACTTGCATGTAATTAAAATGATATAAAAGCAAAAAGGAGGAGGGGGGATGGGATAGGGGGTTTCTAGGGAGGGGAAATGAGGAAAGAGGATGACATCTGAAATGTAAATAAAAAAATATCCAATTAAAAAAAGAAAAAAGAAAGAAGGAAAGAAAAAAG
>NW_021605100.1:0-11085 GCF_004785775.1 Grammomys surdaster | reverse complement strand
GAGAGAGAGAGAGAGAGAGAGAGAGAGAGAGAGAGAGAGAGAGAATAATGTAAGGAAAACTGTTTCTATCCTAATTTTTAAGTAAGAAAATAATGTTAACAAAAGAACAAATGACTATGGGAATTAAAAAAAAGAGAAAGTAGACTTCTTCCTTCCTGTGTGTGTGTGTGTGTGTGTGTGTGTTTGTGTGTGCGCACGCGCATGTAGTTTTCTCAAAAACTTCAATTTATTCCAATGTCCTTAGCCTCAAGTCCATTACATCCTTAATTTTCCTTGATTATTCCAGATAATCCCATGAATTCTTTGTAGGATAGTCTACACAAATATTTAATTTGGTGATGCATGACAAAATGGTAGGTAAAGGAAATCAGGTGAAGAAATGTATTTTTTTCCTCACTCTGCAGACTGAATTAAACAATGCAGTTGGTAACTCTTTCCTAGGGGAATATGGCAAAAGACTGATGTCCTCAACTTTACTTTTCGAGAGTGTTCATCGATGATTTTTATCACTGTTTTGACAAAACCTAAATGAACAACTATTTAAGGAAGGTATTTAGGCATGTATTTTGAGAAAGTAATCACACCCAGTGGGTAAGGCATGGTGCTGAATCCTGAAGTTGATGGCCATGTTGCATATAGAGTTGTGCACCATAGAGAGATGAAAAAGTATGCAGCTAGCTATGTTCTTTGCATATATTCTAGGCCAAAATCCAATCAAGTGCTTTTGCTCAAATTAAAAGGTTCTGCTCAGATTTTGCTTCCCCTCCTCAATTAACCAAAGTTATAAAATACTTTATAGAAATACCCACAGATTTATTTCCAAGTTGATCAGAGATCCTGCCAAGTTGATTGTCAATAAATTGTCACATATTGGGAGTGAAATAAACCTCATTATATGTTTATAGTCATTAAAATAGTCATTTGTATAAGAAGAGATAATTTCTTGAATTTCAAATAAGGGATTACATAAGGTTTGCAGGAATACAAGTGTCTTGTATGTGTTCTATTTAGGCAACTTTACTGAGTTAAATTGGTCTTAAGCACATATAGGTGTATATGTCTTCTTAATGGGAGAATTAACTCTTGGAAATAAAAGAAAAGCACACAATTGATGTGAAATCACTATTACCTATCTCTTGTATTTTTTGTGACAATGTATGTTTTTATAATTAGCCAAGCTTTTAAGTATAGATATTAATTCATGAGGTTCTCTTTTAAAAGAACATAAGCATGAACTTCACAGTTCAAGTTTCTAGCTACAAGAGGTATGCTTTTACCATAGTCAATGTTGCTTAATCAAATTGGTCAGAATTCACTTATGCTAAATCAAACATTATTTTTCTAGAGAAGTAGTTCCTTTGAAGGGTTCCCTATTGTTATTAGACTTGAACATCACAGTTGAACCCAAAGCCAGGTCTAGGTACCCATCCTTAATATACCAATTAACAACAAAAAATGTTAATAGTGGAAAGCAGAAAAGGAAATTTATCAATATGGCCATGTGGGGAAGAGGAACAATGAGATCTATAGATAACCTTAACTTCATCACATTTCTGAATTGAGATTCAAGTTTAAACAGAGGAAAAAAAACTGTGTATATCAAAGCAGTCAATATATAGCCATTTTCTAGGCTTCAGTTTCCTCCTCTGTGGTATTGTGACAAGTTGTAAGAGCTGTGTGCTATTTCTTTTAGGAAAACAGGTTCCCTACTCTGGCTGGGATTGTTTACATATGAGATGTCTTTGGGAATTCTCATTGCTTTCTTTGGTCTGATTTTTAGTGCTCGGGTACATTGATAGACACAAGTCTTAATTTCTGCCTCTACTCTTACAATATAATTATATAATCCCTCTGTTCTTCTATACTTCCCTATGCTTTTGGATGAAAGGATCACCATCTATGTTGCTTCCATATTAATTGCCAACATATTTTTGGTTCAGAATCCAGAGTCTGATATCTTCTCAGTATCTTTTTTTTTACTCACCAACTACAAGGGGACTAAAACTATTACCTTGTTTTTGTCATACAAATTGTAGGTGGTCATGAGTCTTGATGTTAAATTTCTTGGTGATTATAATTACTATCTCACAAATATTCTTCTTCATATCCTTCAGACCAAAGTTGGATGTTTCCCTGTCACCCCAAGTATATGAGTCTAAATAGCTGACCACTGTATTTCCTTATATGCCATATTTTAAATACTCTGGTATTTAAAACCACACTCTTTCCCAAAATTTGGTGTCTGTGTTACGGATATAATGCCCATTTGAACCCTTTAACAGTTAGTGATAAAAAAACCAGATATTTTAGTTTCTAACTTGATAAGGCATAGTCAATTTACAGGGTCAGGGTGTTACTGCTATGATTTCTATTAATCTTGAACATTTTCCTTTTTCATATACATATTTTTTGACTGTCCACAGATATTTTAGTCTTAGAAGAAAATGTTGTTTTGTTTCAAATGGCTAGACAAATTACAATATGGGGAAGGCACACTAAGACTCAGTGTGGAAAATCTTTGTATTTGCATTTTTGGTCACTTTTGATACACATATAAGATAGGCAACATTATATTCATTTGGATTTTCAGACATTTCTGTCATAATACTTCTCAGCAAGTAGTGATATTGAACGTAAGTCATAGGATCCAGAACTATAACTGATTTTTCTCTTGGAAAGTGTTCATTTATTTGTTTAGTCTACTTTTTATCCCGAGTTATATTTCTAGAGTTCTCAATTTCAATAGCATTTGTTTTGGTAGAGTATGAAATACCATCAGGGGTCATGTGAAAACCTAATTATTCCCCCAGTTGTAGAATTACTGTGGGAAGAGGAGGGTACTTGGAAAAGGCATGATTGGAGAAAATGACTGATTAGAGGTATGTCTTTAAAGTTCTGAGTCCTTTGCCCATTCTTCCTTTCTATATGCTGTGAAGTGGAGACTGTCCAGAACATTTTCCTGCCATCAAAATGCTATGAAGATCATCATGGCAAACAGCAATGCACTGAATTTACTGGCATGTATGTCAAAATTAATCCTCCATCTTAGAAAATTTCTTCTCCAAGATGTTTTCACAATAAGGAAATTTTTAACTCTGAAAATTGGTTGCAGAGAGATGTATACATTATTGTGATAAACCTTCCTCTATGGTTTTTAAAAATTTGCAGGAAGAATTTGCAAGTAGTTGAGAAGAAAATAATGAAAACTACAGGATGTTATAAGCTGAAGAAATAGACAAATCTTATGGTAGCACATTAGAACACCATATTGCCAATAGGAATACTGAAATTGAAGTCTAGGCACATAAAGTGTAATGTGCATGGTGGATATAGATGACAGAAAGGATATGCATGCTCTATTCTCTAAAAAAAACCATGTCTACTTGGTATATAACCTAACATTTGGTGACTGGCTCTGTTGAAAGTTTATGAAAGAAACTGTATCTAACAGAAACTTTGAAGGGAGTCTAGCATTGGGTTCATAATATGGAAATTATACCTATTTTTTCTTTTTTGCCAAGTTTATAATTGTATAGTTAGAAAAGAAAATCAAAACATATTAATATCAAATAATCAATTAATATCAAAATATAAAATCAGAAAAGTATAAGACATTTGTAGTTTGTTTTAAAATGTTTATAGAACATTTGAGTTTAGGAAGGTTTTTTATTTTTTCCAGAAAATGTTAGATATAACAAAACACTCTATGTGCATTGCCCTAAGACAATAGGAAGAATGTCATTAATACATCTTGTAACTTGACTATATGACACCATAAGTTCAATCCTTGGAAGTTGTAGAGTTACCTGAATGTCTCTGGATAAATAGTACCTCTAGATGTATAGCACAGTGACAGCCACCTAGGAAATTGTCCCCTCAAGTATGATTTTACAATATTTATCTACCTAGATTCTCAGAGCTTGCAGACTTGATCCACATGAGCCTAGAAACAGCTGAAGTTATTGGCAAAATTAGGTTTCATTCATTTGATGATAGTTTTGCCTTCATGAAGAAGGCAAGTGGTAAAGTGTGAAGGGTGGTGCTTCCACAGAGTTTTCAAAGGAAAACCTGGAAGGCAAGACAAGCATATGCATTCATATTTCATGTAGCAATCCCTGAATAGTACAGCTCATCTAACTGTGATGGTTAAACTCATAACAAAGTAGAGATTTAAAAAAGGAAAATACCAGCAACACAGAAGTGTATATAGAGTAAATTTGAAGTCTTGAATGGACTCAGATCAAGAGAAGCATTCTGTTCACATGGCCTAAACTATAAAATATGGCACATGCTTTCACATGTTGAACTTGATCCTCAGTTAGTTGTCATAACTTGGTAGATGGGATTGCATGGGTGAAAGTTGCTAAGTGTCTTTGCGTGTTATGTTTAGGCCTAATATCTTATTACCCTTTGTATTTGACTGTTATAAAGTGTTGATTCTTCTTTGCCACCAGTTTTTGCCTCCATGGTTTAATGCACAGTTATATGAAGCCAGGAACTGCTAGACTCACAAACCAAGGGCCCAGGTTCTTTCATGCCTTAAGTTGCTATGTCAAGTAATCTTCATAGAGATACAAAATTTGGCCATCACATTTATTATGATTTTTTGATGCAGACACAAACTCTTTGGACAATGCTTTAGGTTAACATGAAATGGCTCACAAAACTGGTATTGTGGCTAATTCTAATAGTGCCTCTAGACATATAGCACAGTCACAGCCACCTGGGAAATTGTCCTATTAAGTAGAACAAATATTATGAATGCATATGCTTGTTTAGCCTTCCAGGTTTCCTTTGAAATCTGTGTGGAAGCACCACTCTTCACACTTTACCACTTGCCGTCTGCATGAAGACAAAACTATCATCAAATGAATGAAATCTAATTTTGCCAACAACTTCAGCTCTGTCTAGGCTCACATGGATCCAGTCTGCAAACTCTGAGAACCATGCAGCTAATTCTAGTACTACATTCAATTACTGATTACTACTTTGCAGATATTTAAGATTAGAAGTCTATAATGCCGGATTAGGTAACTATGAATATAATTTTATATATGCCTTTTTAATTTCTTCCATAATTACTTTCTAACAGATGAATGATTAGGCTAATGTCTCAAAAAAAAATAAAGAAGAATATTTTCCCTGAGAATTTGAGGGTTGTGGGGAGACTCTTGAGAGTAAATTTAGGTAGTAAAGGCTGTGTGCCATGGTGGTTACTCACAGTTTATATAGTGTTTACAGTGAGATTTGGCAGCAAAAAGGCAAGAAGAACTCTGTTAAACATGTGTTTTGAGTATTTAAATTGCCCGGAAACTACGGCAGACATAGACCAAAGGACACTGTTTCTTCTAACACTGGAAGAAACTGTTTGTCTAAGAGGCACTGGCTTTGCAGGCATGAAGGATCTAAGTGTTAGAGAGTTATGGAAGTTGTCATCTATCATTAGGAAAAATCTGGCATTTCAGCCAAGGTGTAGAATCAGACTTCATTAAGGGAACGTGTGAGTGGGCTCTGCATGAAGCTGTGGTTGAAGCCCAGGTTGTAGTGAAAACAAAGTCTCAGAGGTGCCAGAGATATGGCTCACTTGTCCAGAAAAGGTGGTAGCTTTGAGTTACATCTTCCTGGGACAGAGGGAATATGGACTGTGTGTGGCATGGCCACAGGGTTGAGTTGTCTAAGTCCTGGAGCTCAGATGATGACAGCATGTGCTCTAGAAATTTCACAAACTACCTCATAATTTAATTCTTATTCTTCAAAGTCTAGTATTTTTGCTTTGGTCCATTCTCTCCTTCCTGTTCCATTCCTCCTTTTTGTCATGGAAATATCTTTTTTGGACCACTGCATCTTGGAAGCATGTAATTCTTTGTGAGCTCTTCCAGGAGCATCAGAGGCAGCTGAACTTGCTTAGTGCATCAGAGGGAAGTTTTGGACTAGTGCTTTTGATCTATTGGAACTCCCCCACCTCAATGGAAATTTTATGATAGTGACGAATAATAAGAAGAGTACTTGTGTGTTGAAGTTGGGGTCTGCATTTCTTTTTAGTCATGGCATCCTAAGCTGTCTATTACAAGATGCTTCTTTTCATTATTGCTTTTCATATACTTTTTGTTAATAAACTATTCCTCTCGTCCATTTATTCCACTCTGCATTGACTCAAGCCCATTGTGTACTTAATTATCCTTGATCATTCTGGATAATCACAGAGAGCATTTGTAGGACCATCTACAACAGATGTTTTATTTGGTGATCCATGGTCAAATGATGATGGGTGGAAAGCAGGTGAGGAATTTTGGTAGTTTCCCTGCAGGCCATGCTAAAACACAGATGTCAGCTCTATAATCAGGGAAATATGAGATTATGTGTGGACCGACATTGTGAAAGCTTAAATGATTCATATTTGTTTGCATGTAGCTTTAGTTTACATACAATCTGGTCTTGATTTGGGTTGTAAGTGAGGAAAGGTAACTCAGTGGCCAAAACTTAGGAAAAAATATGTATTTAAATATAATTCCTCAAGAGCTTTAGAGATAGCTCAGTGGTAAAGAGCATTTACTTTCTTTGTAGAAGACTGGAGTTTGGTTCCCAGGCTCTATGTCTGGCAGCTCTGGAATCCTTGAACCTGGAGAACAAAAGTCTGTAACAGTGCTTTTCTCTACAGGCACTTTGCTTCATTGTATATACCTCCACATAGCTATACACATGTATGTAATTGAAAAAAATCATCTTAAAAATACTTAATTTGGAGTTTTCAGTCACTAAACATTGTAAAGATTCGTAGACTTTAAAAGACTACCAATCAAATTTAAAAAAATAAGGAAGACATAGCACTGTGTTTTAGGCCATGCAAGACCCCAAGCCTCTAGAATATTCCCTCTAAATTTCAGTTTTTCAAGGAGTGATTGAATAAATTACTGATTGTAAAATAGATAGTCATTTCATTTCAATAGCTGTGGTATCAATAGATAGCAATTTCATGCTATCTATTGTAAGTTATAAATATGCAATATACCTAAAGAAAGTTTAAACATGTGTATGGTAGCTATAACTTAAAACAAAATGTATCCTACCTATTAATAAAACATTATAATTATTCTGTAAAAATATAATGCTATTGTAAGCACTTTTCTATTGTATCTACCATATGTCACAGACCATAGAAAAATATGAGAAAATTCTTATTGTTAAATGAATGTTGAATTATTTAGAATTTTCAACCCTCTGATTATGTTCTCACTTATCAACCAACGTTAAAAGAATGTTAAATAATAGAATACAAAAGCAAAATATTTTCAGATACAGAACAGGAGAAATGTTTTTATTTTAACCTCATTTCTGGGAAAAGAAGAAAGAGAAATGGATAAGGAACAGGTGACTTATGGAAGGCAAGGGAAATCAGTAGTTGGCCATGGTCTCCTGAATCCAGCTCAGGTAGTTGCAGACTTTGGTGTAAACACCAGGTTTCCCTCTCATTGCACAGATTGAACCCCAGGAGACAATTCCCTGGACCTCTCCATTGCAGACCACAGGACCACCAGAATCACCCTGGTCAGAAAGAACATACGATTACAATACAGTTATGTTGAAGTGAGAGTATGGACTCCAAGATGTTTTTCTGTTTTCATGGAGCCAGGATAGCAGGTACTAACACTGAAGCAATGCAGACACCCTGTAGAGTTAATTGTAATTTTTCCATTATTTTTAATACTATCTCTTTAAGACCAAGTTTCCTTAATTGGTAAAGGTCAGGAAAAGGTGAAGTCTGGCATTTTTTTTCTTGCTGTTCTTTTTGCTGTCATTCAAGATTGGTCACATGCTATAAACCAGCTTCTCAGATGTTTTCCTTTATGTACTGTTTGGATACCATCTTCTGTACATAGTTCAACTTTGAGCTTATCCATAAATGTTACAGAGAGAGAGGGAAGAAGGGAGGGAGGGAGGGAAAGAGGGTGGGAGGGAGGGAGAGAGAGAGGGAGGGAGAGAGAGAGAGGGAGAGAGAGAGAGAGAGAGAGAGAGAGAGAGAGAGAGAGAGAGAGAGATATCTTTGTAGAAAGAGACCAAAAACACTCACATCACAGGAGTCCTTTCCACCCTCCAGGAATCCCAGGCAGAACATATTGCTGGTGATTTTGCCTGGGTAGGATTTTTTGCAAGAACTGTCAGAGAGGACAGGGGCTTCCAGACATTGAAGGAGGGCTGGGTATTTGCCTGTTGAGAGAAAAAGAAGGCAACATCACTCAGTAACTTCTGTGAAGTTTCTAATTGTTTCTGTTTGCCAAACACCATAATTTAGAAGTACTTTTCCATTAAAAAATTTTTCCAATAGTTTTAACAAACTTCTTTTATGACAATAACATTTTGGATTTGGATTTCAAATACAGGGATAGTATTTCCTCCATGAGATAGATTCCTCAGGGAACAACAAATCCTGAGCTTCTCTTCTATTAATTACTTGTGTTTTCATTCCCTCATATAACTGATTTCACCATGTAAATTCTTTAGCATCTTGCTAATAGCTCATATTTATTGTTTTTTTTCCTTATGGTTTCAGTGAAGTAATGTTATGGCCTACAAATTATACATTCCAAGCCTGCCTATGTTAACAACTTCTAGAAGTATCTCTCACAATGACAATTTTGCCATGTTGACAATCAACATACCTTTTGCCTCTCAGATTTGTACAAATCAAACTTAAATTCCATTGACACTTACCACCAATGCTCACAGTATTTCCCCATCCAGACACAAGGCACTGAGCATCTGTGGATGCACAGGATGTGGGCAGAGAGACTGTGGATACTTGGGAGTTAAGGATGGCAGGTGACTTCAATTTAATCAGCATGATGTCATTGTCCAAAGGCTTCCTGGTGTACTTGGGGTGTTTAATGATCTTTTCTGCATCAATGAATTGCTCACCACCCTCAAGGACATGAATATTGTGTTCACCAAGGCGAACCTGGAGTTTCCTGCATTAAAAGATAAAGATTTTCTAAGTCTCCCTGTAGAGATTTACCTCTACCAAGCTGAAAATTCTGAACATAAAAACTTGGACATCATCTTCTGAAACCATCCATTACTATAAAGGCTATGAAGTTAAGGTGTATTGTGCCCTACAACCCATGTTCATGATAGAGGATTCCACTGTGTGTGCCCTGCAAGTATAGATTCACAAAGGACCATGCCCTTAAGGTGGTACCAGAGGGCAGAATGGCCTTAGAGCATAGGAACTTTAGTATTTTTTCATTACCTTTCATAGCAGTGAGCAGCAGAGAGTACCCATTGTTCACTGATCAGGGAGCCACCACACTGATGGCCAGTGTCATCATGCAAAGAGACCTGGTAAGGAACCGAATGCTTCGGACATGTGTAGCCTCCAACAATCTTGTCGTCATCATCATTAGCGGGGAGAGCAACTGGGGGAGAGTTTTGTATATTTAGCATAAGAAGACATCTCAAATTTAGTGTTCCAAATGAAGTTTGTACAGACAAGCCAGGAAAGACACATATTCTTCTATTGGGAAAAATATGCTTACAGTGTTTTGAAACGTATGATTTTCTAATTTTAGCATATACTACCTTAATACCATTGTGAATCAAATCTAAAATTACAAGTTTTTTTTTCTGTGTGATTATGTATGTGTATGTGAGTGTATGTGTATGTACCTGTGTGTGTGTCTGTGTGCTTCTGTGTGTGTGTGTGTGTGTTTATGTGTAGCCTAGTGCTCCTGGGGAGGGCCAAATCTACTTTCAAGTATTGTTTTCTTCTTTTGACTACAGGGTCCCAGTTTCTTTCCTGCGACCCAAGGCTTAGAGGCAATCCTAAGTTCAGAGGAACATTTTTCAGCACATTTAAAGTACTTTTAAATTTATCTTTATTTTTTTAATACCTAACACATACAAATGATTGATTGAGTTAATTTATTGGATACAATTTGAATAAATCATTTAATCACAATTCTAGGTTTTTCTTCCCTAAACTTTCCATTATTTCAGTTATCTACTGAACATATATTAATGTATTTAGCATTTTCCTACACTGATTCATCAGGTGTTTGTCTGAATATTTTTATTATTACTAATATCAATATATGTATATAATTTATATTGAATATAATTCCCTTCAATATTTACTATAATTCTAAAGACAATAATGAATCTCTATGAGCTGAACATTCTAATATTTAAAATCAATTGTTGAAGTTTGCAAACATAAGAGGCTTTACAAATCAAAATCCACTTGTATTGTGAAAATTTAGTGTCAAATTTAGTTGTATTGCTCCAGAAAATGTCACTTTTTCTCTTGTTTAGTATTGAACAACACTGATATAGGACTGACTTTATTAGTAAAGATTTTGTGAAGTAGAAACTAAGGTTTTTACCCGTGGGTAATACCTTATCTCTTCTAATTATGATAATTTCATGTAAATAGAGTTTGTTTTTCTGCATAATTAGAAATTAATGTTTCCACCCTTTTCTTGGAGCAGAAAACAATTTCAATTATTTACCACTTATTAACAGAAATGTCAGGATGCCCATTTGGATCATTTGTACTGTTTTTACTTTTCCTCAACTAACCTGTGCAATACATAAATGTAGTAAATAGTGGTGACTGACCACTTTTAGCTCCTTGCACATGGAATATTTACTCAATTCTGTTACTCTTTTACCACTCACAAAACATAAACTTGCATGTATAATACACATCTGATGAAATGTTCTTTAAAAGACTCACCAGCAGCTCCCAGAAAAGCGAAGAAGATGACGGTGATCTTCATAGTTTTTCAGTGTGTCTGAAGTAGGCACTAGGATGAAAGCTTTTCCTTTACAGCTATTTATACCTTGAGCTTTTGTTTCAAGAGTATAAAAAAAAAAGAGGTGATTTCATTGAATACACACAAAACCAAATTTAGAATTCTGTTCTGTGATAGGTGGAAGATGATTCAGCACCAAGTTTCCACATCACTTCTTCCACTATTCTCTAAAGGTTATGGGAATGGAAGGAACAACTCCAGCTGGCGGCAACATGTTTCCACCACAGTAAAGAAGTGGGGAGAATTATCAAACGATACTGCTTTGTGTCTCAGAGGG